>NW_009715647.1:0-40138 GCF_000703405.1 Apaloderma vittatum | reverse complement strand
CAGGAATGCAGTCATTCTCAATTAGCTGTGAGACAGCCAAATTAAGATATATCCCAGGTACCTGAAGATCTAGTTTTTTCTGTTCTTGAAAATAAGGACCTACAAGGCATCTGCTTCTGATTTAGTTTGACTTGTAGAAGTATCACTTCTTTTAGTCAGATGACAAACAACATTAACTTGGAAGGCGTCCCTTCAAATTTAGCATAATTCTGTAACATATATAGTATTAAAAAAGCCTTGAAAAGCTAAACAGAAGGATGAAAAAAAGGAAGCAGTAATCAAAAAGTACAACTACAGCTTTATGAACATGTAATGGAAAAGACAAAGGGATTTACTGAAACCAAAGTTAGAAAAGTGATCTCTGACATCCTTTCCTTAATAGTTTCTTTATTTACACCACCATGTACAGGTGGTCTGAAATGTAACTGTATAATCATTAAAAAACTCTGATAGACTCTTTCAGTTTTTTTCCAAGCTTCCTGTTGAAAGCCAAACCTCTTTTGCTACTACGTAATAAAATCTGTATGATTTATGTCAGTGGAAATTATAGAGAAAATCTGTATTTGATGATGTGCACTGGCAGGTGAAAAGATGCTGTTGCAATATGTGGTACAAACACTATTTCACAAGTTCATTACGTGTAAATGGTGTTTTTGCAAGAACAGAATTAGTCCACAGAGCATAATCCAATATAGAAGAGGCAAGACTGCTTAATAATAAATTGAAGATAATTCATCACTGAGGCCACAGAACACAAATTAGTTCTGTTCTGGTTTGAGACTCCCATGTTGGCAAAATACAACTTTGCTTTCCAAGTGCCAATGCAACTGCCCTGTATATCCTTGCTGAATCATATAGCTACCAGAGAGCCAGGGACTAGTCAGGCACTCACACTTCTATGCGTATTCCTTAAGTAAAAATACAGATACACCTGTTTATTTTGTGTTTGTCTGGTAATCCAGACTCTGTTTAGGGTAAATCAAGCTCCTTGATCCAAAACAAAACTAAACCCTAACCAATGCTCCCAATCGTTCCTTAAACTAAGATAATTGTGGTTCAGTCCCACTTTCGATACCACTATCTAGATGGGAAGGAGTTTTGTTTGATGATGTCATCAAAATTGTGTCCATATTGTGAAATGATGGCAATCAGTAGCAAACTGACATATAATATGAATGAAGAAATATTTTCTAAGGTCCCTTGTAGAATATGCTCTTCAGATTCAGCACTAGGGCTAAAAATAGAAGCAATATAACTTTCTGCATTTGTGTGACAGTAAAGAAGATCAGCAAAGTATTACAGGTACTGAAGTCAATAGCTTTTTCTCCATGTACCATTTATGTATTACATTTATGTCTCATCTATAAAATAAGAATATGCAGGCAGAGAGCATCCTTGGGTAATTATAACAAAATAACACTAGCAGAAGATAATAGGCAGTAATTTGGTTACAAAGACTAGAACAAAAGAGTCCTAGATGATTACTTATAAATAAAATATTTCTCATTAAAAAGTGTTGTTGGAGAATCTTGGTCCCAGACATGTCAAAGGAAAAAAAAATCCTATTAATTTCAATGAAGACAGGATTTCACTTTCTGATGATTTCTTATTACAGTAATTTAATAGCATCTCAAGAGAAGTCTTAAATCTAATTTGTCAGCTTATCTGCACTGTTTGTTTGTTTGAATTTCATTCTGGTATTCTTTGAAGTTAATTTTATTAAATGGTATAAAATGTAAAAAGCCTAAGCATTCTATGAATAGTAATTGGGAAAAGGATTTATAGCTCATTGGTTGTTTTCAATGTTATGCATGATACATACAGTATTTTTTCAGTAAGTTTGTCTTCTTAGAGTGCACTCCTCAAAACATGGATTAGCTCTGTCAGATTTTCCTTGCCCACACTGGATATATGCAAATTGTGAAGCTGGTGGTGTTTTCAGTATATGCTGTTACCTTGGTCTCCAGTTTCTAAAATGGACTGCTTGCTTTTGTTCACAAGTGCTGTCTCTACTCATGGATTGAGAGTTCCCTTTTAAAGGCAATGAATAGTGTATAATGAGCTGTCATCTTGGGCCTTCATCAAGGCATAATAAGATTGTGTGCCTTGACTTTAAGAAGTGTCTCAGAGTCCTCAGAAGTAACTGATGCAGCATCTACGACAGAATCTTTTTGAATTTGTTTGCACTTTGTGCTTTAAAAGGAATTGCCACCTGGCCCACCTGTCAAATCTGGTTTAGGGTAAAGAAAAATTTACTACTTCTTAAAGTTCCTATATATAGTCCTGTAAAATATTCTCAGTCACGCAGGTTATACACAGTTACTAAAGATTATTCAAGGAAAGCACTTGAAGAGAATAGGCTGCTTTTATTAACTAAACGAAACTCTATAAGAATGTATTATAAAGGGTTGAGCTCAGTAACATTGCACCTTCAAAAGAGTAAGTACTTCTGCTTGTATATTATAATTCATAAAAACTGCTTCAGGAATAATTTATATGACTCACATTTATTTCTTTGGCAATTTGTGAAAACATGTTTTACAAGTCATTTTATCACTTACAAGTTATTCTATACATAAATACATATATATTTGTACAAAATTATATCAATTTATATTAAGTCTCTGAGGCAAGTATCCAACAAATACTTCTGAGGAATTGTGATGTTCAGAAACATAGAAAATCGTTCACTTGCCTTTCAGAGTGGCATATATAGATCACTATCCTCGAGGATGCTTATTCCTAATGCAGGAGAATTAGCTTTTAAAATCAGAATTCACACAGTCACCACAGCGAGCACTGTGGTAATGAAGTCAGCCCACAGGAACATGAAAGATAGCAGCATGTGAAACTCTCTCTCATATGTTTATACCACAGCTGTAGCTTCATGTGTTTGTGAAATTGGTTGCTTAAGTGAGTAGGTCTTGCTTCTCCTTTCTGCTTTGGCACTATGAGATAGTCATTGAAGAAGGATCACTGTTCACTGTTTATGCATTTTGCAGTAACGAGAAAAAAAAAAAAACACACACACACACAAAAAACCCCCCAGAACATTTGTAACCACAAAAGGAGTTAACCCACCCAGGGATCCCCAAGATATTGTATTTTAAGAGAGTGATCTGACAGCATTCTGCGTCTAACTACACAGGACAGCATTTTGGCTTCTTTGGTAAGAGACTAGAAATTAAATGGATCTCACTGGGCATGTGCTTAACTAATTCACCCAATTTTGGCTATCTAGAATTGGGACATTTAGTTTCAGCTAGTTGTTACACTTCTAATGTAGTGTGGTACATAGAGATGTAGACACATCCAGTGTGTATAAGAGTGAAGCAGTATTCAGCCCAGTTCAAACCAGGATGAAGGAACTGTTATTTAGAAATTCTCTGGAACAAAATGAGCGGCCAGGATGATCAGTGTGAATGGTTGAAATACTTTCTGTTACTGACTTAATAATTTCAAACTCACAACATTTCCCCAGTCTTATTTTTGCAAAAGTAACCCTCCTTCATGTGGACATCATTGGAAAAAAAATGTCTTCAATTTGCTGAAGAATTCTCAACAGAAAAAGACAATTCTTTCATTTGGGAATAGTCACATGCATTGTCAATAGCATTTTTATTCCTTACACTTTGGACAAGTGTTATTTAATAGTTTCTGATAAGTATGTTGTTGAATTGTCAGTTCTATGAACTTATTTTGATATCCTGATGGGAGAAGTGAAGTCTTTTTGGGATTGGTCTCAAAAAGAATATTGTCCCCTCCACACTATAGACTTGATTTTACCATGTACTTAAGTAAGAGCCTAAGTATCTGCTAAGTAGGGCTCTCCAAAACCAATGTTATGCATAAACTGAAATGTGTTCTTGAATCATGCCTGTGGTCTGGTGTGACTGTCATCCTCTTTCCTCTGTGCTGGAATGAAGCGAGTGGCAAAACTTCTTGGAAGATGCAGTATTGTAGTTCTGTACATGCTTTATCTTCACTCAAACTTAATCCAATTGGGAATCAGGCCAGGTACCCTAGGATTTTGCCTGCCCATCTAAAGCTCCCTGTTGGTCCTGCACCTCTCTCCTGGCATCCCCATACATCATCAGAGATGAGAAAGATGATAGATTGTTTTTTGATTGTTTTTCTCCTGAGATAAAGAGACCCATAAATGCCCTTTACATTTTTCATCTAGGAAATGACATGCTTAAATAGATTTGCTGTTCTTGCAGAAAGGCAATGGTCTCGATTTTCTGACAAGATTTGTTGTGTTACATAGGTCTGTACAAAAAGGAATTTACAGTGTAGATAGGAAGTATGGACACCTGAATGGTATGCTGGATTGTTTTGGGTTTTTTAACTCACTGTGTACAGGACATAAGTAAACATCATTGATCAAACAAGGTGAAAGGCATATGCTTAGAGATAATGAAAGCTATTCTATTTTCTTCAGTGCAGATTGGTCAGCTCAGGAGGACAGCATTTGAAACAAATATGATATAGTTTCACATAAACTGCCAGATTCCTGTAGTTTATCTGAGACAGAATATCCTTGACTCTGTTTATGGTAGACAGGAAATCACCTGTCACATACACACAGAGAATGAAAGCAGTACTGAGATTGGGGGGGGTGGTTTATCTGAAAGGGGCAAACACATAGAAAGAATTTTTGGGAAGATAAATCTAGCACTTGGTTTGTGTTCTGTGTACAATTAAAATACTGCCCTTTGGGGTTTTTTCCTCTTCAAGTTATTAAGACAGACACAGCTTGGAGCAGGTCAGAGATTTTTGCCAGTCATTGACACAAAGAGATCAACATATCCTGAAGCAAGTGACCTGCATAGATTGAGGACAGTTAAAAATTTGACCTGTTTAAAAAATTTGACTCTGTTTAATTTCAAATAGAAGTCCTTCATATAGACAAAGGGTACAGATGAAGTGTCATGCTACAGAACTGAGTGTAAGTCATTTACAAACCCTTGCAGAAAAGAAAATGGAACACCACTTCTTGCCTAAAGTTTCTGTGGTGTCCGATGCATGTGTAATTGATGTCTTCTCAAAGTAATAGCACAATGTGAGTGAGAACTGAAAAATGCTAGTGCTTAAAAACATCTGGAGGATGGGGGATATATTTAAATAAGTTTGAAAATATAAAATTAAAAAATAACTCTTTTTAACTTTTAAGCAAAGTAGCTTGTAATGTAATTTTTCTACATAAATTATATATATAGAAAACATGTTTTTCTAACCAGCTGTTAAATTTTTTAATTGTATGTTTATTTTGTAGAACAGTCTGTCTTTCTCTTCACCAAGAGACAATGCAATTCATAATATAATTACTTGAAAGGCCGCTAATATGCATAGAATTAATGATCTCAAATTCATAGATTTGTAGAATCAAAGACAGGTTTGAGTTGGAAGGGACCTTAAATATCATCTCGTTCTGAATCCCCTGCCATGGGCAGGGACACCTTCCACTGGACCAATTTGCTCAAAGCCCCATCCGACCTGGCGTGGAACTTTTCCAGGGAGGGGGCTTCCACAACTTCTCTAGGCAACCTGTTCCAGTGTGTCACCACCCTCACAGTAAAGAATTTCTTTGTAATATATAATTTAAATCTACACTCTTACAGTTTGAAACCATTACTCCTTGTACTGTTACTACACCCCTTGATAAACAGTCTTTCCCCATCTTTCCTGTAGGTCCCCAGAGCCTTCTCTTCTCCAGGCTGTACTCTCTCAGCCTGTCCTCATAGGAGAGGTGCTCCAGCTCCCTGATCATCTTCATGACCCTCCTCTGGACCCTCTCTAACAGGTCTACATCTTTCTTGTGCTGGGAACCTCAGACCTGAACACACTGATGTCGATGAGGTCTCACAAGAGCAGAGTCAGAATCACCTCCCTTGATCTCCTAGCCACAATGCACCCCAGGATGCAAATTTTGGGCTGCAAGCACACATTGCTGGCTCATATTCAGCTTTTCATCCACCAGAACCCCCAAGTCCTTCTGTGCAGGGCTACTCTCAATCCTTCATCCCCTAGCCTGTATTGGTGGCCTGAGATTGCCTCAACCCAGGTGTAGGACTTTGTACTTGGCCTTTTTTAAGTTCATGAGGTTTGCACAGGCCCACCTCTCAAGCCTGTCAAGGTTCCTCTGGATGCCATCCCTTCCCTCCAGCATGTTGACTGCACCACACAGCTTGGTGTCATCAGCAAACTTGCTGAAGATGCACTCAATTCCACTGTCCATGTCGCCAGCAAAGTTAGCACCAGTTCCAATACCGACCTCTGAGGAACATCACTTGTTGCTGGTCCCCACTTCGAGATCAAGCCATTGACTGCAACTCTTTCAGTTTAACCATCCAGCCAATTCCTTATGCACCAAGAGGCCCATCTGTCCAATCCATGTCTCCAATTTAGAGACAAGGATGTCCTGTGGTACAGTGTCAAATGCTTTGTACAAGTCCAGTCGAATGACATCAGTTGCTCTTCCCTTATCTACCGATGCTGTAGCCCCATCATAGAAGGCTACCAAATTTGTTAGACATGATTTGCCCTTACTGAAGCAATGGCTGTCACCTCGTTATTTTCCATGTGCCCTAGCATATTTGCCAGGAGGATCTACTCCATGATCTTGTTGGGCAGAGACATGAGACTGACTGGACTGTAGTTCCCTGGGTCATCTTTTTTTTTTCTCCATTTTTACAAGTGAGAGTTATGTTTCCCCTTTTCCAGACATCAGGAACTTTACCAGTCTGCCATGACTTCTCAGATATGATGGACAGTGGCTTATCCACTTCATCTGTCAGTTGTCTCACTACCCGTGGATGTATCTCATCAGGCCCCATGTACTTGTGCACTTTCAGGTTCTTTAGATGGTCTCAAACCTGATCTTCTACAGTGGGAGGTTCTTCACTCTCCCAGTCTCTTCCTTTGCCTTATGAGACTTCAGTGGTGTGGCTAGAGCACTGGCCAGTGAAGACCGAGACAAAAAGTCAAATATTTCTAGTTATTATTCTAATTCCTGATTAGAGCTCTCATAAGTAAGTTCAAATTAAGTTCTCAATACTAAGTTTCTTTTTGTTATTTTATACTTTAAAGGGCATATTTGATATGCCCTTTGTTTTAATACAAGTAGACTTCTTTTGTAGAAAAAAAAAGAGAGGACTTCTGATCTCAGAAGGAGTAGGGAGTCCACAGATCATCAGTGGAAAAAAAAAATTTTTTTTTGTCTTGACAATGATTTTACTAATGCTCTTTTTTTTTGTTTAATCATGATTAAGTATAAACAAAGGAATTTCAGAGTAAATGTCACAAATGTAGTCGTCAGACTGTCTGATCAGAATCAGACACTGCCGCTGTAATAGATCCATATGATCAAAAGGACATCAGACCACATAACATTGTATTGATCTAATCATGTACTCTAAAGGGATTAAAAATTCCCTTGGAAGGAGATCAGCTATTTTGAATACAATTTTCAATGATAACTACGCTGACTTGCTTGTGTATGGTTTTTTATGTTTCTTTTCTTTTCCTCTAGGTCGTACTTTGGAGGTACAAGTTTTCCCAGCTCAAAGGTTCTTCAGACGATGGAAAGAGCAAAATCAAATTTTTATTCCAAAACCAAGATACTAAACAAATTGAAGCCAAGGTAAAAACAAGGCAATGTACATTAAAAGCAGTTATCAAAGCAACGAGGGGAACAAATGAGTAAATTAAAATAAACTGCTTGGAAATACTAGATTAAGGCACAAAGTCCAAGAATGCAAAAACCTCAAAGAAATTCTAGGAAAAAAAAAAGAATCAATTGCTTGGACTTTTGCAAGTTTAAAGTCTTTTGAAAGGTGTAATTGCATGTGAAAAATAATTTTAAAACAGGACTCAATATGTAAGGTTTTAGGTGTATTTGCCAACTCTCCTCTTTATTATTTTGATAAAGCTGTCTGAGAGTTTGAATGCCCTGTTTTTCAGCCTATCATGAGGAAATGGTGTAAAATAGAGCCTTAAGTCAACCTGGGGACAAAACACAGCAAAGATCTAAAATCTGCTTTTATTTTTCAGAACAATAAACTGTGGACTAAACACCTATTCACTTGCAAGACTGTTTTGTGTCTGTATCTAATGCAAAATCAAAACAGTTGTATTTTCAGTTGTGCTTTTGATGCAAACACTAATTTATGAAAAATGTAACCCTAAGACATTTATGCTTAAGATTTATGTCTTTTGAGAACAGGGCATTTACTGTCCTGATGTATGTGAGGAGAAGTGATCTCCCAGGATCTTTGGTAACTGGAATTGCTTTAGGTTCTGAATCAAAGGTCTTTTTGACTAGAATTCCATTTTTTGTGTAAATCTAAAGATTATTTTCTTGGCCATCTTTAAGCCTTGTGTTTGAAATGTTTGCTATACCATTTTTGCCTGACTGCATCAGAGAGAAAATTGTTGAACAAATATAATAACAATACAGCTCAGTGAGAAAAAAAAATGTTTAAATACATTGTTATCTAGAAGGGGTAAATATACACTGCATAATAGAGTGTGTAAAGAAAATAGGCATTATAGCAGGGCCAGTCAGGAGTTTAAATGCAAATAGCTACATTAAGCAGCTATTTTTCCTTCTTACATGTCTCTTTATATTTGATATTAATTATATTCTAACGAGCAGCTATTTACATAATTTTAAATGTACTCACTACAATAAACATATGTAAAAGCTCCCATCAAATCAACAGCAATTAAATGTGGTGGACCATGGCTTTCAGTACTCTCATATTTGGCTACATCCCAAAGATACAACAACAAGAAACCCTATGGCCAGACCACCTCACATTTACAGGGAGTAACTGAATTATAGTGCATTAAATACATTAGCACATTCCATCAGTGCCATTGCTGAAATTAGGAGACGGACAAAAATGAACTTTAGAGGCAAGAAAGCAGGAGTCTCAGATCAGGTATGCATACACTATAACAGGTTCTACATAGTGTATTAGTATTAATGACGAATGGGAAAAAAGCCCTCTCAGTTCTAGGACTCTCTTAAGCTGCCATGCCCTATTTCCACATTACTGCTGGGAATGCAAGAGTGAAGAGCCCTAATATGTTGGGGCAACAGCTCCTCGATTTTTTGGCTTTGGTCTTAGCTGTGAGCTCTGATTTCAATATATGCTGATTATTCCCTGTGTAATGTAACTGACAAAAAATTATCTTTGCAAGAAAATCTTGTGCTGTATTTTCCCTTACAACAGTGGGTCTCCAGGCCATCTAAAACACAGAGCTGCATTTAAACAGGTGATGATAACTGTGCCCGTGAATATTCATCACAACCTTTAACAGATGTTTTACAAAATTCCCATCATCTGATACCAAATGAGGCCTGCACACAGTATGCATGAAACTTGACATTACAAGCATTTCTGAAAATCTGATTAACATTTCCTAATGACTCAGGAGTTCCCCAAATAGCTATCCCTCTAACTCTGTAGTGTTGGTAAATTAAAAAAAATAGAGACTAGATTGTTCCATCTCTTCTCATGCTGAATAGTGCTTTAAAAGGTTTAAAGGCTTAGGACTTTAAAAGGCTTAAAGGATACTGAAGGGGCCTATCAATAGAATTTTAAGGTTGAAAAAATATGACAGATGAATCTTCACATTCATTTTGTAGCCATTTATCTGTATCAGTCAAAACTGCTCCCATAACGGAAAAAAGAGGGGTGATTGTCACAGGAGACTTACTTCTAAAGGGAACAGAAGGCCCAGTATGTAGACCACATCCACTGAATCCCTGGAGCCTGGGTTAAAAATGTGAAGAGAAAGCTTCCTACCCTGATATGGCTCTCAGATTACTATCTATGATTGATTTTTCAGGTAGGCAGCAATGAAGTTGCAATGAACAATGCCAGGGCAATCATGAAAGATTTCAGGGGCTTGGGACAGCTGGTTAAGGGATTAGGAGCACAAGCAGTGTTGTCGTCTATCCTTCCAGTTTAAGGGAATGAGGAAGGAAGAAAAGGGGAGAGCCAACAGATCAGTACCTGGATCCGAATGTAGTTTCAGCAGCAGAACTTCAGGTTTTTGATCATGGATCAGTTTACATAACACCAGGCCTGCTGACGGGGTATGCCTGTTGTAAGGAGAAAAGTATCTTTGCACAGCAATTATCAGGGCTCACTGAAAGAGCTTTAAGCTATACTTGAAAGGGGAAAGGGATAAAACAAGGCTTGCTGGAGATAAGCCTGGGGGAATCATGGCAATGTTTGAGGAATGGTGTGCTAGCGAGGTCCTTCAGTCTGCCATCTCGGTGGGGGATGGAGATCCATGTGGCAGCAAAGTCACAATGTTTACTGATATGTAGAAACCATAGAAGTGCCTGAGAACGGTCACACAGGAATTAGGGCTTCTCCATGCAAAAAAGGTGGTGGGATCGATATCCCAGCTGAAGTGCATCTGCACCAATGCACATGGCATGGATGACAAACAGAAGCTGGAAGCCATTGTTAAGCAAGAAAACTATGGACATAGATGCCACCACAGAAATGTGGTGGGATGCCTCACACAATGGGAATTCTGCACTAGATGGCTATAAACTCTTTAGAAGAGTTAGACGAAGAAGGAGAGACTGTAGGATAGCCATCTATGTTAGGGAGAGTTTTCATTGTCTAAAACTTGGTGATAAAAGGGTTGACAGTTAATGAGTAAGGATTAGGGGGAAGTCCAACAATACAGATTTTGTGGTAGGAGTCTGTTACGGACCACCCAACTAGGATTAAGGAGGCAGGCAGAATATTCTATAAACAGCTGGGAGAAGTCTCATAGTCTCTAGCCCTTATTCTCTGGGGGAACTTCAACTTACCAGATATCTACTGGAAATAAGATATAACTCAGGAGGGCTACAAGGATGATGTGAGGTTATACAGGGATGAAATTAGAAGGGCCAAAGCCCAACTGAAACTTAAACTGGCTACTGATCTAAAATGTTTCTATAAACACATTAAAACAAAAGGAGGACTAAGGAGAATCTTCAGCCTTTATTGGAGGTGGGTGGAAACATAGTGATGAAGGATGAGGAAAAGGCTGAAGTACTTAATGCCTTCTTTGCCTCAGTCTTGAATAAGACCAGTTGTTCTTTGGCAACCCAGCCCCCTGAGCTAGAAGACAGGGATAGGGAGCTGAGTGAAGCCTCCTTAGTCAAATGGAAAATGGTTAGCAACCTGCTGCTCCATTTAGATGCAGACAAGTCTATCGGGCCAGATGAGATCCACCCAAGGGCTGGTGGAAGTGCTCACGAAGCCACTTCTCATCATTTACGTGCAGTGCTGGCTAACTGAGTAGGTCCCAGCAGGCTGGAGGTTAATGAATGTGACCCATGTCTACAAGGAAGGCCAGAAGGAGGATTCAGGGAGCTACAGGCCTGTCAGTCTGACCACAGTGCCAGAGAAAGTTACGGAGCGGATCATCTTGAGTGCCATCATGTGGATGAGGGAAAGGCTGTGCTACTTAGATGCTATTCCAAATATCTGTGATTATGGCATGTTGTATCTATGTGATAAAATATTTTAACTTTAGAACATTTGTTTCTTATCCAGAGAATTAAGAGTGTCAGAATGATTAGCTAGTGAATTGTGATAAAAAACTTAGATGAAATATATTCAGACTTGTAGATAGACATTACTTGAAAGAAAATATATACATCAGTGTGCTAAATTTTATTCATACCATCATCATAATTGTCCAGCATCATCTCTGTATTCTGGTGGAATATACAGAGATATCATTGTTAATGTTAAAAGAATCTAGGAAAAATACTTTTTGAGAAAAAATGCAGAAACACATCCATTCATCAGTCAGTTATTTTTTGGTTTTATATTTGCTTTTTGAGAAACACACTTGCCACCAGTTTATGTTCCTAGGTGATAGAAGGTCCTTCACTAATACGGAATAACTAGCATTTTTATAATGCTGTCAAAATTCTTTACAGTGTGCTTCATGCCTGACTTAACTAAATTCGAAATGGCATGCTTTGAGACACACAACATTTGCTGTGGATTTAGTTACAGTTTAGCAAGATATACTTGCTTTCCAGCATTAAAATAATTTAAGATATTTAAAGATTTGCGTTATTCTCTAAGATATTGTTAAAACACTGCTGTTTTTTTTCTGTAGAGAAAAACACTGCTGTTTTTTTTCTGTAGAGACTTGGTACTGATGCTTTTGTTTGACTTGTCTGTAAGTAATATCATGTTATAATAAAGATATATAGTGTAGTATAAAAGTGTCTCCTCATAGACTTAAGCAATTCCAGTGTGAAAAGTCTGAACAGTAATTACCGTAGGTCACACTAGTGGGTCCATGGCAGGGTGCCTGGATGCAAACACCTAACTCTGAAGGTTGCTAAGGCAAGGTCTAAGTGGTTTCTGAGAAGAAAACCACTTAGGGGCAACATTAATCACTGATACCCCTTAGACAGTCCAATCTGTAGGTTATTTCCCAGCTGTCACTCAGCAGGAGATATTGCACAAGTTTGCACCGTCAGACAGAAATTTTCTGACTGAGAGCTAGAAAACAGAGCTGTCAGCTTGGCAGAATGTGGAGCCTACGTGTCCCTTTCCTTCATTCTTACTGAGCTCTTGGCACTGGGTTGAAAAAACCTAACACGGAAGGGCAAAGCTTCCTCCTCATCTATAAGACGCAAAGGGATTCAGTTAGGCACCTTTCTGTCTATTTACCTATCTACTTGTCTATTTGTTTAATTATAGTTTAATGATGCATTGGTGTTTCTCCAGTATCGCAGCAGCTTTGAGAGGCTAACAAAATCTCAGGACCATGATAAAGTCAAAGTGCTGTGCTATTCAGTTTTACTTGGCTATGTATTAGACCACCGTAATAGAAACTGCTTTGTATTTTTGTGACAAAAAAGGAAGAGTATCTTAAATCTATGAGAGATCCTACTCCAAAATACAGGAATATGTAAGATATATAAAAATCAGCATCAGTGCTGTTTTTCTTATTATATGCAATTTCCCTTTGAATTTTTTAAGTAAATGCACCAATTCATAATTTCTGTGAACTTTGAGTTTCTGTGCTGTGTAGAACATATGCGTAACTCAAAAACTACACTTCAGTCAGTCCTTTCATCTTTCTCAACTTACAGGGTTTTTTCACAGCTCACCAGTTTTGTCAGAAAAACTCAGGTGAGGTCACACAGCTGTGCTGCATCAGGTTAGCTTTTGCTCACAGACTAGCCGAAACCCGAAACTGTTACAGAACCCAAGTGATTACAGAAATCAGCACACCAAGATGAGGATCCAGTCAATTGTTTTAGCCTCTCTGAATGTGGAGAACAGAAGATGAGGGTGCAGATATGGTATCAGCAAAGGAAGAAGTGTAACTTCTGTAAGGAGTTAGCATTAATACTTATTAATTAATTCATGTTACCTTAACAGTAATTAATGTCAATTAATTTGTACTTGAAATTATCTTGTGTAGAATTCTAATCTAAAACAAAGAGTCTGAGTTACTGCTGTTTTAATGTGAACAAAATACTCACTTTCAAGTATTGCAAGATGTCCTGATGGATGCTTGCACCATTTCCCAGACTGACGCTTCTGTTGATTTCAAGTATATTTTCCAAAAAACAATTTTAAATTAATCCTTGTTCTTATCTATGAGGATTTTTCTCTGAGCAACAGAGTGCTTTTCAAATTTAGAATATCTTTTTTAAATGCATTTTCAGTATACATCCATAGGATTTTTACAGATTGCTCAATTGCAGTAACTGCATTCTGAGTTCAGATTTCTGACCTGTGTAGGTTTGTGTGATTCAATTTTTAGTTTCCCGTGTCGTGTGCATGTATTTTCTGTTTAATATCTTTTTTAGATGAGATTCTCTGCTATGTAACACCAAATTTGATGAAATAACAAATACCTTCTCATATCAACAGTTTATATATGGATAAAAGAAGAGATTTTTTTCCTAACTATGTCGTGAATAGTTAGAAACTTTTAATTACTTTATTTTGTATATGTATTGTTTATGTAATTATATCATTAATGTAATGTTGTAAGAGTTGTTTATTTGTTTGTTTGTTTCATCTGGATGTACTCTATTTTCTCTATCTCTGTCCTTTCAATCCAGACTTTCTTTGCATAAGGTTACAGAAATATCTGTGAAAACTGTTGGTAATAATTGTACAAATGCACTGTGAAAATTCAGTGTCCCATAGCCATAATTATGTTACTAAGAACTTTCAGCTAGTAAGGTTATCTAATTGACTCAAACAATTCTCTATAATATTTGTTTTAATAGGATTATCCTGTTGAGACATATGGGGAAATGTAATCTTTCTACACATTGAATTGGTATTATATATATTTCACTGTTCCACTAAAAGTCCTCTCATTTTAAGCTTAATTTTTATTTATATAGCACCAAAAGGATAAATAATATTATATTAATAAAAATGAGTTAACTGAAAAGTAACTTAATTTGAATAACTGGTACTTGTTATTCAGAAATAGCTTATGTAATTCCCTGTTTCCTCACCTTTGAATTTCCATTATTTTCCTATCTATCATAGTTTTTCTCATTTTAAAGTATAAGGGAGGAAAAAAACCTTTGGCATAGTGATTACGTTGCCCTTCTCCCAGTGTTTAAGAACGATAATGTCTCTGAACAGATTTTTTTAAATGGACGCAGATGGCAGATTTGTGAAACTTGGCATAAGATTTATCTTCTTTATTGAGAATTGGTAGTTACAGGAATTTAAAGAAACTCATGAGGTGTTATAAATTAGTTTCTGAGCATGTCTGAAGGACATCAGGTTGCAAGAGAGCTTGACAAAGGTCCACCCATTCAGTACATCGTTGCACACTCCATATGCATCTGTCTGCTTTCAGCCAATTGTGAATGTTCCCATGAATTACGTGAAGCAATACCTTCCAGGAAATCTCAAGAGGCAGAATCATAAAAATTGCAAATTAATGTAAACTTGAGAGATTTAGCAATTTTTGTTGAATATACAACATTATCAATATTCTTCTACACAAAAAAGAAGCAAAATCCTAAGCACTAAATATGCCGGAAATACCAGTGCTGGACAGAAAAACAAATAGAATATACCATGGATATCCATCACTGGCTTCATATTACAATGATGAAATCTGTATAGGCAGTGAATCAAAACAGAAAGGTGTCAACTCCGCATGACCATCCTTACACTTGTATGTATTAAAATACCTCAGTTTTTGCTTTCAAATACAACAAATATTCATCAATTAAATACTAACTCCAAAAACACATACTGAAGATAAACTAGAAAAGATTGAAAAAATAAGGTCAACTAGATCCAAAGAAGCAAATTGATATATGTAAAAAAAAAATGTAGTTTTTAGTTATTTCATCTCTAGTGGTGTCTAAAAGAATCCCAGCTAGCCTAATCACATGCTAAGGAGCTATAAAGAAATGTAAATTAAAGTAAAAAAAGAAGGACTTAGTCTAATACTGCTGATATGTTTAAAACATGGAGTCTGTTCCTTTTTTTCACTCCAAAACCAGATCCAGAATATCACTATGTGATAGTAGCACCTTTTGAAAATGTGTCTTTTTTTTTTGTGGGGAGTGGGGTGGGGTGTGTGTAAAGACTCAGCACAGATAAAATAATAGCTACCAATGTGATATGATGTAACATTCAAATGTAACATATGTGGAACACAACATTATTGATCTTTGTGGTACCTTGGGTATACAGTAGTAGTCCAGAGATGTGTAGACTGTTACGATGCAGTCATTCAACTTCTATCAAAATTAATCTGCAAAAGTGCCAGATTTATGTTAACCTGAGGCAAAAAAAAATGATATATATATATATAGTGTCATTTTCCTTCCTCTTTAGCCAGTAGGCTCTTATATTTCTATGGTGGCACTTAGCTCAGAAATCTGTTCATCTTAGTCTTCAAACTATTATTTACTAAATGGGGGTGGCTCACTATCTAAGTCCCTATAATGGAGAACTGTCAGGCACATTAGCAGAATTACATCAAACTATTAAAATTATTGCTATTTGAATAGCAGTTCATTCCTGGGTGTATGTTTGTGAGATATCCTTGTATTTCATGTTTAATCTTTTTGTTTTCACTTCCAGGAGCTGGAGTTTTCCAACCTGTTTGCAGTCCTTCACTGCATCCACTCATTCTTTGCAGCCAAAGTGGCTTGTTTGGACCCTTTGTATGTAGGCAGTAAAGCCACAGCTTCTGCTGCCCCCACAACTTCTGGTACTGGCAAATTGAAGTATACTACTTGACATCTCATATTGCAGCACTGCCACATAACAACAAGACATAATAATGTATAAATATTCATAAGATGTAGACCTTTGGCGAACCATGTACATGGAAACCAATCCTGGAGGCAAGACATCTTGCAGCATCAGCAGATAAGTGGTCACGTGGGATCATAAATTCATCTCTGTTCTGCAAGAAATCAGTAAATAATCCTAGATGAAAACCCAGAATAGAATGGATATGCTTTTAGTATGATTTATTTGTACTTACATAGTGCTTTAAGCATCACTGGAAGCAAAGGAATAAATGAAAAAATGAAGCACTTCAGTATTTAATAAAATTTTCAAATTGCTGTAATAATAAAAAACCGGAATTGTCATTTTCCTGTTTTCAGATGTTTTTAATGACAATATACTGAGTATGAACTTAATACCCTATCATTATCTTATAAATGACATAAGAGCAAGCAACAAGCATATAGTACATGGTTACAAGGAGATAAGCATGAAAAGGCATTTGTGTAAGTATCTCCTCAAATAAGAAAGCACTTTAAGCACGGTTGTAAATCCATACTTGTGTCCATACAAGAAGTCATGCTACTTTTTCTATTTTGTTCTTTTAGTCTAACAGTAACAAAGATATAGCCATATTGGACTGGTACATTAAGAAAAATCCAACCAAACCACAAAAGGCAAAACATCTTTCCATGAGTTAGTCCCCCTTTTTCAAGTAAAAATGTGATATGAATTTAATTTTAAATAAAAATTAAGTGCAAGGGTGTAAAAATATTTTGTCTGCTATTTAACTCCTCCTTTTTTTTGGAAGAATTAAATTCTGTAAATCTACTGTTCTTTATTCACAAGAGTTAGCTGTTGGATTTATTTCAGAGATAATCCACCTAATACATTGTTTCCACATTTTACCTTGATTTCACATCATAAGTAGAACCTCTGTTGCACTCAGGCTCTCAGCAAAATAGACATTCTACATTATGCTTACTAATTTCCTTTTTTATATATATTTTTGGTAAATGACAGGAATAAATTAAATAACCTGTAAAGTATATGTGTCAGAATGCTGAGGGTCTTTATATATTAAGAATATGACATCACTCTGGACCACATACTAGTTCCATCATTAATAATGAAATCTGAGTTGTAAATTTAAAATTAAGAACTTTAAGCATTATTTTCCAAAATGATTTAATTTTCTGCTATTACTCACATCAGTAGAGATGGAAAAATGGTGGGAGTGTGAGTGAAATATAGCTGAAACAACAGAAAAGGTGAGGGATTTTTTTTGGCGGACAGGATAAGAGAACCTAAAAAACTCCAGGAAGAACAGTTAATGCAGCTACTGTGTGTGCATAACATTTAGAATAGCACTTTGTCAGATTTCTGTTTATTATATTGAAATCAGAACTTTTTTTTTTTTCATTTAGACTTGTTACAAAAACACATAGCAGATAAGGGTTATGGACACCATCTGCCTTGTATAGCAGAAAGACTAATTTTGTCATATCCCTTTCAACATATTAAGATAATTAAAACTTCAAAAGTGAAGCTAGAGGAAAGCTTTTTCAAAATTGGAATAATTCAAAGCACAAGGCAGGGACAAAAGGTGACTAAACTGTAGGGGAAAATCATGTATCTGTTGTTTTGGTTTGCATTAGAAAAATTTGAATTTATGTGTGTGAGAGTATCCTTACCTTGAAGTATGGTGGAGATCACTTGATATTAGTACAAAATAATCTGAAAATATGTTTCCGGGGACTCTTTTTACCACTTTGATATGTTTTTCAGTACATGCTTACTTCTTATTAATACATACCCAAGGGTTACACATTTATTTTCCATCCTAAATAGAATGGAATTATATCATAATCCAGATATTAAATGCTTTAAATGTCATTAAAATATGACATATTCATAGTCATCATCATGTGTTTGTTTATGTGAATTGTCACTAAAAAAGGTAGTCACACCCTGGTCTTTGAACGGCATATAAAACTACCGTGGGTGTCCACGGGATCTCAGGTTTTTTCCTGAGAAACTACAGATGCCAGATATTTTGAATCCAAACCTACAAGAGTCTGAGGGGTTTAACAGTGGTACCTCAGGCACTGTCCTTGTCAGGAAAGCATATACTGGGAACAGAAATTTTGACAGAGCACTAACAATGCTGAAAACGGAAGCTCGATGTCTGTTAATGACAGTTCTCCTCCGTGCTCCTAAACCGTCACCTTCCTTTGAGTGGGTTGTTGTGGCGCTCAGCTATCACAGCGCTGGCCCACGCCAACACCTCAGTCAGGACTCTGCTGGAAACAGCAGAGTGTGATCAGCTGCCAGCTGAATGTTTTTCCTTCATCCATTGATGTTATGTGTGTAGTTGTACCACTGAGAGTTGTTTGAGGGATGTTGTTTAATGTGCTTAAATGAACATAACATTCACCCGAGACAGCAGAAAGTAAGTCTTTGCAAATTGCTGTAGATTAAAGAATTCTGTGATATGAATGCCCCCTTCCCCTCCTCCCCCCAAACAAGTTTTTTTAAAAAATACTCATGCAGAAATGAGCTAATGGCATGAACTTCAGGCACTCCAGCAGAGTATCCTAAAGGTCTCTCTTAAGTATTCCATTTGTAGAACTGCTGTATTCATCAGTGAGACTTTTGTAACTGGGCACTAAATACGCAACCTGTAAGAGGCAAACATTAGCCTGTAAATTGATTTATTTTTTTTGTAAATTGCTGTATTTCAAAGGGATAAACTGGTGAGACTTAATCGGTAGTTTTATTTTCAAGAAGATAAAAGTGATATTGAGAGAATACAAAATGCTATAGCCTCGACTGCAGGTCAGATTTAGTTTATATATGTAGCATATTTTGTGCACTAACTTCACAAAATATTCAGAGGTGACTCTGTACCCAGACTTGCCCTTTTTTAGAGCAAGTTGGTCAGAAATTCAGTCTTGAACTGAAGAGGAAAATTTTAAATTCTGTGTTATAACTGATCATGAAAAATCAAAATATAAATTACAAACATATTAAATGTCTTTATTTTTTGTATAAATACCTACAGAAGATTCCTATTTAAAGCATAGTAAAGTTCATAGACATATGTCAAAATCCAGGCTTTATGTTGCAGCCTCTCATTTCACATATAATAAATACAAGTATTTTGTAAATCAACCCAGCCCAGTGACAAGGAAAAACCATGATTATAATGGGCTATCAGCTTTTGAAAAAATCTGTAAGCAAGTGAAAACAAATATTTTTTAAAAAGCAGCAAACCAACCAGCACATATCAGAAAATGTTATTTGTTCTCTTTATGTCATGATATTCTTAAATAAGTTTAATTAAAAAAATTCTTTATGGTACTGTGCCTATTGAAGTGATGTTATGTAGTATACCAAAAATATGTGCTCTTAAGTAGAACTAAATATATTTGGATTGATTTGCTGTGCTTTTTGATGGAAGTTTTAGGTGATCTGACCTTCAGAGGACTAACATTATGCTAGATTGTAGCGTTAGCATAATTTTAATATAACAGTGTTACCTATTTGAACATGTGTTATTCTGGATTTCATCAGTGAATAGATACATTTCATTTCCTGCATCTGTTTAAAAGTATGGTTCCAGATTTCCAAAAGACCTTTTGCATTCTAGTGGCATGAAAGTACCATTTTTTAAAAAAGCCCATTTTTAAATGCTGGCTATTTTATTCTGTTAATTAAGTGCAGCAAGAAGTTTGTGGAGACAAACTAATTTTAAGTGAGTTACTTTTTAAAACCAGTAATATGAAGTTCTGTCTATTCAACCTGGAATTCATAAGAATGCAAACCAATAATATACAGTGTCAATATGGTTTGAAATGAGAATCATGAAAAATACTATTTTCCAAATTAGTCCTTGATTCCAGAATCATATATTTATTTACTTTGTGCAGACAGACTTTATTAGAACACCTCAAAGTGGGCAAATAAACACAAGTATGTGGTTGTCTATACTGCAGCCTCTTACTTTAAATGTGATGTGGTTCATTTAATGCCTTAAGATGTTTCTTACATCAAACAAAATATTAGAAAGGTTTAAGTTCTTGTGAATGTACAGTTGCTGCCATTAGAAATTCAGGAACTTTGCTATGTATTATCTAAGTACCCTCGACTATTCCGTATGCCAGAAAGAAAGACCAGGTTTTGTTATGCTGTGACAATTCCAAATAATCTTTTGGAAAATGTAATTTTAGTAATATTAAACACTAATCCTTATATTGTACTTTCCATTTCCTTACAGGGTCTGATCTCTGAAAAAACGTAGTGTCTGAAAAAAGTTGATTTCAAAGTGTTCATCCTCAGGCAGTTGTGAGTCTGTATTTTGGACTCGCACCTCTGACCAATTCTGCATGATGTAAAACACGAGAGACTCACTCAAGCCCCTGAAATTTAGTTACCTGTCTTAGATGACTAAGGTAGGATTTGAGGCTCTCAAAAATGAGATGCAAGGCAGGAATATAGCTTAGGATCTCTGAAGGTACATGTGTGTGTCTCTCTAGGGAGCTACATTACTGTTTTCATTTTGTCAGAAATGGCATTTTGAGGCCAGGCTTCAGCCTCCTGCCACTCAGTGTGCTATTCCTCATATCACAGACCAGTCTTTAAGCACATGAACTGGGTTTTTAGGATCAAGCATCACATCTATATGAGTTCCAGGTCCTGATGGGCTTTCAGACCAGGAAGCCCAAGTGAGTTGAGTCCAGAGGGAGAAAACCTTCTGAGATACTAAGAGCAAGGCTGCCAGCTCCTAGTGCCAGATGTTCCTCTCTCTGCAGCAGCTGCTGCTCCTGCACTGTGGGTGCCTAAAGGACCCTAGAAAGCTGAGCTCCACAGTATAGCCCACCAGAATGTAGTGCCTGAAGGAGGAGGTTGTGCTGCAGCAAGGGGCAGAATGGTGCTGAAGAATGCTGATGGGTGCCCAGGGCAGGTTATTCTGCAGCACCTTTTACCCTTGCTACACTGGGACAGTATTGACTTCAAGCAGTCTACCCTGTGCTGTTCAGCCCTCTCCCTGCTGCATCTTTCTCCTTGTCTACCACAAATACACACCTGAATATTTGCTCTGAGATCCCCAACCACAGTTCCCTGTCTCCTCACCCCCTTTGTTTAGACAGATGGCAAAACTGTGCTCAGCTACAGAACAGAGCCTCTAAACCTCTTATACGGGCAGGGAACAGTGTTAAGAATTATGGCAAGGGCATCCATGTACCAGTAAGAGTGCTTGACTGTGTGGTTACCATTCAGTTTAAAGAAAACAAAGTCATATTTCAGCTTAAGTGCTTTCCTGACTTGGAGGGTTCTTAGGTGCAATTTTAGAATTTTCCTGTAATAAGGTCTATAATGTCAACACATTTCTACTTTCTTGGCTCAATATTCAAGAAGTTCAGCAGAGATAGTCGTTCATTTTCTGTTGGAATCATAGAGTAACGCATAGGAGTACTAGAATAAAAACAAATTTCTGTTTCGATTCTGTGTATTATTACAGTACATTACATACTCTGTTAAAATCCATTGAACAATGTAAAACTAAATGCTTTCATTTATGTAACCTAGTCAGTTTTCACTATGGTATACATACATTCCACTTTCAACAACTTTCTCCACAAGAATCCCAATTATATGTTATAGAAATTCTGTTATTATTCAGTATATACTAATATATAATGCATAGTGTGTGTGTGTATATGTGTGTGTGTATATATATATTAGTATATACTAATGGAAGATATGTATTAATGAAAGTTACATATTAGGCACAACCGTAAAACAGAAGGATAAATCCATGAAGCTTTACATTTACAAACTTAATCTTAGAATACTATACAGAAAAATATGTATATTAGTTTAAGAAATGGCTATTTTTGCAGGATATGCACAATCTGGATATACAATAATAAATTGATAAACATTAACCAGTTTACTATTTCATACCTCCAGGAACTTTGATTTTTTAATTATTCTTATCCTTTTAGCATATTTGCAATGTAAGTCATAAGTTTTAATTTGTTATGGATAAAAAGGACTGAAAAAGATGTAATAGAAAGTGCTATATATTTTATAAATATTAAAAATTTAAGAAAAACTATTCAAATTATTTATTTGATTTTTAGTTATGGTTTTGTGGTTGTTTGCAATATGTATTTGTGACAAACATAAGTCACCTAGTTGTTTAAGCTCATTAATGTACCACTAATAAAATGCTATCTTCTGTTTTGTTTTTGTTATGTTTTGTTTTGCTTCTTTTTGTAATGGAACATAACAGAAAAAAATAGAAAATAAATACTTTTTTAACTAATCTTTTGCATTCGGTCATACAGTGTATGAGTCTTATATCGTTGAAAGCCAAGTCTGAGAGATCAAGAAAATACTTGAATACTTGGGTAATTAAACTACTTCCCAACACCATATTCAGCTGTTTATTTAATAGAAATAATTCCTTGTACAATTATTTCCACAGGGCATGTCACCCACTTAAACTCTGACTAGAATTTTGGAAATATCTGCCTCCCCCCTGGCTATGAAGCTTGGCTACAACCAGATTATTTTACCATTGACATCTAGTTGCTTACTGTTGGTTGGAATGAACTTAGGCCTGATATTGCAGTCCTTGAAGTTATTTTTGGGACATCTTTGCGATCAAACAACTTTCAAATGGTGCTGCAGCTACTAGGAAAAACCCCACAACTCATCTGAGTTCAGTTTTGTTTGGTTTCTTCCCTGACTGAGGGAAAAGATGCTAGAAGGCGAGGAGCCTATGCTTTTATCTAGGCATCTGTGTACCTTTTCAACAATTTAGGGTGAGAGCTTGCAGACCACATCTTGCAGGCATGTTTTTGGTGCCTTTCTTATACCCACACTGTGGAGACGCCAGATGAGTTCCCGTCTGAGAGTGCTGCTGATATTTTTCTCTCCCAATCCCTCCTCAAGCAGTCACCAGGGCTTCCTTGAACCTCAGGCTGGGTTTGCCCTCCTTAGTTCTGTACCCAAGGAAATCTCACTTGCTGGCCTCAGCCCTTTCAGCATCTTGAAGAGAAGGAGGAAAATACCAAGTTTGTTTTAATTATAAGTGTGTTGAACACTTTGTGCTGAAAGAATCCTCAGTCCTTGTTGCCAGTTTTGATTCAGCTGATGTGCATTAGCAAACATGTATCTCTGTCATCACACTTCCATTAGTTTCCTGTGTCTCAAGTTTGTTTATATACCACATTCAAGTGAAAGGCCAAGAACAAAAATGAGAGGAGAGAGGTCTTTATAAAAAGAAGCAAAGGGAACTGTAGAATATTAAAAAGTTAAGAAGATCTTGAATTTTATATTCCAAATGTATAGGAATCCTGTTACAGCTACCATTTCTATTTGCACTTTATAGAGGAACTACATTTTATATTGGCAACATGAAATCACAAGGAACTTAAAGGTTTGAGTATTCTGGAAATACCGATTTTCTTCTGAATTATCATTTTTGGTCAAGCATCTTTTGATCTCAAATGAAAATTCGTGTAGTCAAAGTTTCTTAAGATACAGTCCCTGAATATGTTTTAATAAAATTCATGGTACTATGTTCCACAGCTAACACACTTGTTCTCAAAGCCCTACAGGAATTAGCGTTTGCAACATTTAAAATAAACTGTGGTCTATTTACCTGTGCATTTAATCAGTAAAAGTTAGCACAGTATAATATTCACATCTTATCAATTATTAGATTGTACAATTCCCTAGTGTTTCTTTTTCATTATTTTGACACGAGCTGTTCTTACTTTTGCCTATGAAGTAGTAGCATTTTAATTTTTTAAGTATTCTTCGAACACAATTCCTTTTACAAATAGAAAATAATGTCCCTCAACTTCCTTATCAGACAGAAAGATATAAAATAATATTTGTAGTGCTATAGTTAATAAAGCTATGTAATTTTTCAGAAGAGTGAAAGGATTTACCATACGGTAAGTATGGTTGTGGTTTCTTGGCTATGTGTTTTATGCACTCTGCATGCACGCTCTTCTCACAACTCTGAGCGCAATTTCTTCCTAACCCTTTCCTTCATTGCTGTGTATACTACAGATGCTTGTTGCCAGACCGGGATCAGGACTCCTTAACACTGTGGACAGAATATTAGTCTAAAAAATGCTGGGGTGGAGAGGTTGAATCTAATCACAGGAAAAGAAAGGACTAGACTAGAAGGCAAATTGTAGTGCTGGATGTCCAGTTGTTACTGCTTTTGGGAGGAAGAGCCAGACCCTCCCAGTCCTCCAGTAGCAACTTTTCTCCTTCTGCTCTTTCCCCTGGCAGCATTGTCACCTGCTGGTCTCACTTTCAGGAACTCAACATGTTTAAAGCTGGGTGTTATGTATGGCACCTCAAATCTCAAAAGCCATTCCTTTAGCTAGATCTGATATTAGGTTCAGCAAGGAGACTAAGATACGAGGAAAATCTTAAATGGTTGAGCACAGAGGAATCCAATCTGTATTCAGGTCATCTAGTACAGCGCCCCTGCCAGAGCAGGATCACCTACAGTAGATCACACAAGAACGCGTCCAGGTGGGTTTTGAATGTCTCCAGAGAAGGAGACTCCACAACCTCCCTGGGCAGCCTGTTCCAGTGCTCTGTCATCCACACAGTGAAAAAGTTTTTTCTAATATTTTTGTGGAACCTCCTATGTTCCAGCTTGTACCCATTGCCCCTTCTCCTGTCATTAGACATCACTGAGAAGAGCCTGGCTCCGTCCTCCTGACACTCCCCTTTGACTATGGTTAATATGGAAACTCAGAGGCAAAGGGAATTCAGATCTGGGTGGTTCATGAGGCTGGGAGCAGATTCATGTACGGGTCTTTTCCCTGGTAGGGAGGTCAAGGGCTCCAGTGCTGGTGTAGTGTAAGAGTGATGTGAGCTGTCTGAGGGGATTAGGGGAACCTAGTGACCTACTTTGAAGTCCCAAGGGTCTTGTGAGATGGTAGAATAGTCTTCAAAGGAAAATAAATTTAGGAAGAACAGCCTGAGCCACTGAATCTTATCCAGCTTCCTCAGGCAGTCATGTCATATCACCTCTCTCAGAAATGTTTAAAGTTCATCTTAAAAGTAATCAGGCTTTTTGGTCCTCTTCTTCTTGTTACAAAGCCTTCTCAATCTCACTGCTCTGATGGTTTAAAACTATCTTCTAATTTCTAGCCTAAACCTATTTGTAACTAGTTTTTATCTATTTGATTTTGTGCCAGCACCATTCCATTATTTACATAGTTCTTTTCCAGCCTTGGTGTCAGTTCCCGCTTTCCTCTCCTCTCCTCAATATATTTATAGCAAGCAATCATATGCCCTGACAGCTTTCATTTTGCCTGAATGCACAAGCCAAGCTCGTAGAGAAGATGTCTATGAAGCGCAGTGAAATTTGGTGCAGAGATTCCTGAGCTATTGCTGACTCCAGCTGATATGTCTACCTGTTGTGCTGCAGCAATACCAGCTCAGGGCCAGAAGCAGTTCATCCACTTTAATGCAGTTTAAGATAATAAATACAGCTCATCAGCACCACACTGTGATATACTGCTTCTAGAGCAGATAAAGTCCATGGCAGCTCAGGGCTTTCTGCACTGCTTGTCATTGCTCAGTGCAGACATTCGCTAATCGGGTTCCCTGGCTTTTTTCCATACCATCTTAATGGGATGCAGTCTTACTCTAAATCTGTTCCAATTTTACTTTTTTCCCTGACTGTGACTACTTCTTCACCTTATACTGCGCTCCAGATATAATGTCCCTTATGTCCTGCCCTATGGCCATAATATTTGTCGGTTGTCTGCAAAGACTGTGACTGGTTGCATGAGTTATTTCTGTGGCTGCACCACACTGGTGACTCACAGGCATCTTGTGAAAAGCTAGTATATCATTGGACCTACTTGTTCTTCCAGTCGTGTGATCAGCTCTCAGCTCATTGGTAATGAGGATGGGGTATAGGAACAGGTTAGTTTATCACCCAGAAGATAAACTAGGAGGTTTTTCTCTCCTTTTTTTTTTTTTTCCCCCCTACATTATAGGGAAGGGAAGGCAGAGAGAAATGAGCCATCATTTTAAACGTTAATTTCCAGTGAGACAGCTTCAGGGGAAAGATGCAGATCTGGATGCAAATCTTTTTATTCAGGGAGGCAGGTTAGAAGATTTATATGCCAGTCCTCCCCTTTCCACATCTTTTGGATTTCAGCCATGACTGAATATAAGAAAATAAAAAGCCCTGTAAAGGGACAAAGGAGAAAGAACAAAAGGGTCATAGGAAACCTTTTCTTTATGGTCTTCCGGAGGTAAAATATCTCCAGCATTTATCAAGTCTTGTTCCATCTTTGCAATCAGACTGTTTACTTCTGAGTGATTAATCTTTGTGGCTTTTTAACCCCTTGTCCTGATTTCAGCTGGGAGAGGGCTGGGTTTTTTTTCCTTTTTTGCCTTCTTAACAGCTAGAATAGTGCTGTGTTTTGGATTCAGTCTGGGAATTGGTATCAAAGAATGTTAATAATATAGCAATGGTCTTAGTTGTTTCTAGAAAATCAAAGTCTTTACAACTTCCCATGTCTGACTAGTGTATAGGTGCACAAGAAGCTGGGAGGAAGCACAGCCGGAGCAACAGACTCAAATTGACCTTTGGAATGTTCCATATTGTACATCACACTTCATATATAGATAAGGATCAGCTGGAAGACTTTCTTATTTTCTGGAGATTCTCTCTTCTGAGACTGCAATTTTGGAATTTTCTCTCCTCCAGTATTGCTAGTCGGGAACAGGCTGGGCCTCAGTCAGTGTCAATTGCGTTGGAATACTACTAATTTGTATTTTCTATTATTTATGCTACTATAATTATTACTTTCTTTTTCTTTTATTTCAATTCCTAAATTGGTTTTATCTCAATCTACAAGACTTCCTACTTCTACTCTTCCAAATCACTTCCCCGCTCCCCAGGGTGGGGGAGGGTGAATGAGCAGCTGTGTGGTGTTTGGCTGCGAGATGGATTCAAACCATGACACCTCTGCACTTGGATTGTATTCAGGCAGCCTTGAGTGGGACAAAACTCCAATGACAAATTCTGCACTATATTCTATACACTTCTTTCTATTTGGACTAGAGAAATGACATTTTTTGAAGCCTATTCTCACTGTAAGTGAACAGAGTTTTTGGAAAACAAACAACATAATAAAGAATTTTAAAAGTTTCTGTGGGTAGGGTATTTTTTTTCTTTGATTTTGTTTTCTTTTTAAATATAAAAGGTGAAGCTCAGTGAATCAATGGCGTTACCTTTTTTGTCTGTGAATAAATGAACCCCTGTGAGTCAATTTACTTTGACTGCTGTGTGATCACTCTTAGAGACTTTTTAAAGAAGTGCACATTAAAACAAAATCAATAACAAAAAAATTATTTGCAAGGATTAATCTCAGTTAGAAGTCTGGACAACTATCTGAAGTTATTAATGGCTTGTGCAAAACAGTATTTCTTTTAATGAGCAGGGACATTAAATTTAGAATATATATGTATTTAACATTGGCTTTAAAATATGCATTATAAGCATATAAAGGAAAATAATTTCTGATACATCAGACTGTCTCATAACAAATACATAACTTTGGCTAAACTTAAATCAAATATAGTGTGATGGCTACATTTGAAAATGATAGGTGGCTGTTTAAAATGGTGTTATGACCCTGCTATTTGGTCTCTGAGTGATGGTGCAGCCGAGCACACTCATGAGAAGTCTACCAAGTCCATTGGTACAAGCTAGCACCACTAGCTTCTCAGAGCAAGTCTGTTCTGTTCCTGTATCTGATAGAAAAAAGGCCTGTGTCAATCTGATCCTTTCTAATCAGTGAGGGAGACTTCTGATCCTACCTTGCATTATTTAATGGGAGAAAACACTGGCCTTTCCAAACTGAGCAAAGATGAGAGACAATTGTGGTGTCACAGGCTTGTTCAGGAGAGCATCTACTCCAGACTCACATGCCCTTAGATGAAAGGATGTTAGGACATTACTTTTTTTTTTTTCTCCTATTCCTAAAATCAATTTTGTATTCTTCAGCTTTATAACACATAGTTTTAGGAACATTGGCAGTCTTCAGTTCATTCATTCGTAAGAAGGGAAGAAAAGAAAGAGGGCTTTTTTTTCTAAATTCCTTGCTGTTAAATACTAAAGTTGAATAATATGATTTATATCTCTATATGACACCCCTGCAGTTAGATTATATTCAGGCAGCCTTGAATAAGATATGCTGTGCTTGATTATATGCCAATATTTTAATTAGAATAATTTCATTTCTTTTATTTCTGTTGTGATTCTTGCACATTTTGCCCTCATGTCTATGTCCACTCCTACTTCCGAAACAACACTTGTTATGGAATAGCTTCTGGATTTATTATTTCCATTCACTGAAAGGATGTTTGTCATGGAGACGTCCACAAAGACAGAGGGCAGCTACAAAATACCCCAAATTTATTCTAACCTGAAAACCACCTTGCACTCCGACAGAGTATATAACAGATTCGGATGCAGGTTGGGAATTATCACTACACAACTGGATTTAGGAATTCACAACTATTCCTCTAGAAATATGACCCAAAATGTGCACTTTCTCACTCAATAAAAGAGGGAAAACCCTCTTCCTTAAGTGTGCCCAGCAAATCACTCACCCACAGAGGAGCAAGATGTCTCTCAAGGCTATATCCAGAAGCCTAGCTTACCAGTAGGGAGTGGTGGATGCTCTTAATCCTGGGAAGTTTCTTTATAGGGCGTCCAGATCCGAGGAGAGATCCCCAAATGTGGATCTGCTGCTCTGAGGAAGAACAACTGAAATCTCAGATTGGGTCTGCGGTGGGGTCCCATTTATATCCGAGTCGAGCCTGGCTGTGGTCAATTTCCAATTAGCTCAGGAGCCAATGCACAAAAGACACGGTAAACAAAGTCATCAGGTCTCAGTGGCTGTCCTTGCCAGGCCCTTGGAGGAAGTCTGTTATCAGATCATTTGCAAGGCCCGTTGTTTGGGAGAATGCAACTGCCACCAGCTTAAACTGGTTTAGTTGCACACTGTTATATTCCATATAGTCTTTGAAAAGAGGGGAGGAGAGATAGGGTGTGTTTTGGTAAGAACAGATAAAATTATGGCTGCTCTCTAAAATTATAAATCACATTTCTTGATGTTTTTACTTTCGATAAAATAAAAAGTCAATAGGACTCTATTTTCTTTTATGAGTTCTGATCTTTTTTGTGTATGTTAAGATACTAAACGTAGAAGTTTTTTCTCGGGGCTATAGATGTATTTATTTAGTTTTATTGAATCAATCCTGTAAAGTATTGAACTTTATGTGCAATTTACTGAAGCCGAAGTATCATTCTGAGACCATATGAGACCCAACCTGGAACTAAATTAAGCCACAAAATTATTGTTATGCATTTTATTTCTACTGCTTACCTCATTTCAGTTATTACGTTTTGTGTGAACACACCATCAGAAAAGTATATATAGGATGTAAAAGAAAATATAAGATGATCTGTCTATTCCAAAAACTATGTGCTTTCACATGGATTATTGAATTCCAGTACTGCAATGGCCAGGTGAAACTCTCAAGTTCGTAAGAAGAAAATGCTGCAAATCTCACACTTTCAGAATCTCTTTAGGCAATCTTTCTAGTCTGCGTTATATGCTCTCATATAGTCCCTGGGACCTGGTGACCAAGTTTTGTTATTTTCATTAAATCACTTTTCTTCAGCTTTTTATGCTAATGGTACCATTTGATAGGGTTTCTTTCATCGATAACTTTACCTGGAGTGTGAATACTCTTAATGTTTTTGTGGGTTTTCCTATTTGGTTTGGTTTGTTTTTTGTTTGCTTGGTTTGAGTGGGAGAGTGGTGTTATTTGGTTGGTTGGTTTGGGGGGGCTTTTTTTTTTTAATATTTGTCTTTTTTGAATAATTTTGAATAATTTCTTTATTAATGGATTAAAATTTTGTTGCCAGGGATCTCAGGACAGATACCCATTTAGCCCAGCCTTTAAAGTTGTGGCACTGAAGAATACTCTTTTAAACTCAGTGACAAAAGTCATTATATACAAAAGATTGCCCACATCAAAAACACTAAAAAAAAATCTCCTTTTCCTTTTTTTTTTTTTTTCTCCCCAGTTCTGTGAGGGTCACAAGTAAAAATAAACATTTTGATAACAGATTTTCCTACATATCAATAACATTAAGAACTTAGCTGTGTGGTATCTATTGACAACTGTTGACTTTATTAATGGATATTTGCATGAATATAATCCACTGGATCTTTGGATCTCATCAGAGACTTATGGGCTCTTGTAGGGTGCATTGTGCAAAATATCTCTGAAAGTTTGTTATTTCTGTATTTTTTACTTTCACCCTCTTTTTTTTTTCATTTGTTATTCCTTTCTTTGTTTTGTTTTGTTTTACTTTGTTTTGTTTTCCCTTCTCAAGGAGGGCTTTGGGATTTTTATCAGACACCCAGTCCAAAGGGAAAATTCATAAGGATAGGAAATAAGCATTTCACATTTCTGCATCATTCAGAAATGCATTATTGGTGATAATGAAGACACATCTGAGACTTGTCTGTTTAGCATGCTTTTTAGGTCTGTTGTCCATGAAGATATCTAATCCCTTTTACATTTACCAGTGTAGCCTGCTCCCAAAAACTCTTGTGGCATTAAATTCCAGAAGCTAATTATATGAAGAATTACTTTCTTTTTTATGCTTTAAACTAACCTGATATTAGTTTGATCAAAAGCCTATGTTTCAGCCCAATTGGATTTGGTGCTGAAATGGCCTCATCCATCATCTCCATGATTTTGTAAACCTCAGCCGTATTACCCTCTTAGCATCCTCCTTTTCACATTGAGGAGTTACAGCCTCTTCAGTCTCTCCTCAGATAGAAACTTCTCTGTCTCCCTCATTGTTTTAAGTGTTCCCCTCTCTATCTTATCTAACTTACGACATTCCATAGATGTAGAAGCCAGAATTATTATAGTCTGGAACAGGAAGTTTTTGTTTAACAGCAAAATGTCACCGTCTCTCTTCCTCTCAACATCCCTCCTGAGCACAGCCCATTCTGGTACCTTTTGTTTTGGCTACTGCACATGGAGCCAATTTTCTGGCAAACTTTAAACCTTGATGCTTTCTTAAGTTCCAGTTCCAAATTTAGCCCCACAGTCATACAATTTAGACTATTTTCCTTTAGATAAATGATTTCATGTACACTGAAGCTTAACTAGCTTTTTCCCAGCACTTATTTAGTGAGTACTTTCTCAGTACTTTGTTGTTAGTATGGCATTTGACTACTTGCAAGATGTTAATATGATCTACAAACTTGTAGATGCATTATGTAACCCCTTCTTCATATCCTGAAATGGTGAATAATACTAGTTACTGGAAGAATCCGCTGCTGACTCTTCTCCAGCTGGGAAGATAGTTAAGTTCTAGGCCTTGCTTGCTATCTTTAAAACATCCTATCCTCCAACTTGGTAACAGTTCAGTTGCTTTAATAGACTTGGGTGTCGAACACTATCAAAGTCTTTTTTAAAAGCCAGCTATACAATTTCCATGGTTTCTTTTATCCGTGGGCTAAGTGATGCTTTCAGAGATGTCCAGCAGGTCAGTGAGGCAACATTTCCCTTCTCAAAAGATTTTGACTCTTCCTCAGCATACTATTTTGTGTGTACCTTCAGCAATGCCATTCTTTATTGTAGAGAGATTGTAGATGCCCCATCTCTGGAAACATTCAGAGTCAGGTTGAATGGGGCTTTAAGCAGTCTGTTCTAGTTGAAGATGCTCTGCTCATTGCAGGGGACTTGGACTAGCTGTCCTTTAAAGGTGCCTTCCAACCCAAATTATTCTGTGATTCTGTGGCATTGGTGATGCAGGTCATGAGAAGGCCTAACTGATCCACATTCAATATTATATTTCTGCATTTGTATGAGCTGATTCTTTCCAGTCTGGATATCAAGTCATAGATGTAGACATAGACAATGTCATTTGAATAACACAAAGGTATCTTCATTGTTTTGTTTGTGTTGGCAAGCTTTAATCCTTCCTTAGGCCAAACCAATTCTTTAAGTTGACAGATGCCAGAGGCATCAAATCTAATAGTTCTGATGTTCTCTCTTAATGACCTTTTTGGGGGGTCTCATGAGTCATCTCTTATCTTCTGCTTGAACCATCTCAGACAATTCCAAGTAATAGGCACTTAAGTAAAAATATTTTTACAGAAGCTAATAGGTCAGCCTACAGCATTATCAAATAATTTCTGAGTAGCTCTAGGCAAGTCACAGCAACAACAATGTGCTGGTGAGTCCTGCAGAAATCAATAACTCTCTGAATCTGCTCAGCAATCTGTATAAATTGGCATTGTAGATTATAGAACTGGGGCCAAAATTCAAAGTTATATGTGAATAATTACTTTAATCTTATATTTGACCTTCAAAATTTAATTGTTCATCAATCTTTTAGAGTTCAGTGAGATTCAAACACAGATAACAACCATTAGATGAGGTCCTAAAAGTTTGTTTAGCATACAACAACATTTCTCTCAACAACAATATCGGGTTTCATCTAACATACGGAACCGTTTAATTGAAAGCAGGGTTTTATATGTTTAGTTTAACTGTGATTTTGAAACCACAAAAATTTCAAAAATACATTGTACTTGCTGCTTCTTAGTGATAGACTCCCTCAGTTGTAGAGGAAAGGCTCCCATGATGTAAATAAGTTATTTACTTCTGCCTAGAGTTCCCTTCTGTATATGTATTGCCAAGTAAGCCTCTGTAATGTTTTAAGTGAGCACTTGCTGTACTATAATGGTAAATGATATTGTAACATAGTATCTTAACCTAGTGCAATTTTCATGGGTTGTGTAACAGTATATATAGTAATAATGTGGAATGACAGAAAACATTTAGTTTTTATATTGTCTTTGAGTGCATATCAATGAAAAACAATGTAAATGAGCAAGAAAATTTTTGTGGTCTACTTCACCAAAGCTACAAAATTTGACCCCAAAAGACAGATTCTGAAACTAAAGATCTCAGGTCCCACTTGAGAAAAGTATGTGGGATTATAAACCACAAATCAGTTTGGGTTTTGGGAGGAGAAATTGATTTAATTGACTAAGTATGTCATGGAATTACAAAGCAGTAACATGGGAACAAAAATTATGTATTTATCTATAAATAGATTCATTACCAGAAAATGCTGGGGAACACTTTTTTTAAAGTGACAATGATTTTTCTTACTAGGTAAGATAGTGCTGCAAAAGTGCTTTCTTCTCCTCGCTCTCATTTTTTTTTTTTTTTAAATAAATATCAGCCTATCTTTACAATTTCATGGTAATACATTTGACATGTTAGCGTCATATCATAATGTCTGCAAGCAAACCAGACATTTGATGTGGCTTCAGATATTGTCACATCCTCCTTGTAAAAGGGGAGACATAATTCTTATGACTTTAAGGGAAAATAATTGCCTTAAACTTTCCAGTACTTTGAATAAATGTCTCTGGATTTTTAGACCATTATTACACAGTGATAGAGAAAACACATATATAGCATAGGTGGCAGGGTAGTCAGCCAACAAATAGACATTTTCTTGGTAAAATGGTGCTTGTGATATAAGCAAAGTGATGCTGGGGAACATTCCTGGGCACTGGAACTGAACTACTTTTACTGTTCAGTCGTTATGGTCCAGTGCTCTTACTCACCTTGTTAAATTATTAAAATGATCCCTGGTACATACTTGGCCCAGGCTGTCTCCAAAGCAGTTCCAGGTAGAATTACAGAGTGAGCACTACTAAGTAGGAGTGTTTGCCATAAGGAAAACAAATGTCCTGTTCCTGTTCTGGAGAGTGAGACAATGCAGTGATATGTGTGAGGGCTACTCCATACCAGCCTGTCTCAGTGCCAGTAAACAATATTGGGCATGTTTAATGTAGTAGGATAAATGTAGCCTTGGAGGCCTTTTCTTCTGTATTAGCAGAAAATCACTTCAGAAATCAAAGACTTAATTAGGCCTAAGGCATTAGTTTAATTTATTGCTGTCGACGAATATCTTAATGTGTTTATGGAGTAAAACAGTGGCTGCCTGCTGATTGCTATGCATTTAAAATATGACTTTTTCCTTCAAGGCCTACAATATATCTTCTATTGTGAAAGCATTGGGTTAGACCTTTTTTAAGGGGTATCATATAAGTTATGAGTTTTGTCTCTCTTGATGCTCAAGGGACACAGAAACTTTATATCCATCAGGATACACCAAATATGCTTGAAAATAAAGAGCATGAGGAGGAGGAAGGGACTCAGGACTTAACGTTAGAAGGGTCTTTTGCATCCTTCTGGAAGATGGAACAGCCTGCGTAGTCTGCCTGACAGCAGAGCTTCAGAAAGTCTGTTATTCCAGTGGAACAGAAGACAAATAACACTGCAGATGGCTGTGGTAAATATGCTATCTCACCAGACTTGTGATATGATATAGCAATAATGCAATCATGATAGACTTTAAATACAAAATTTTTTCCTTGCCCCATTGGTTTATTATCAAAGTATTTTAATTACTCAGCTAGGGAGATGAGTACCTTTACTGGAAATATAAAGCAAAAGTCAATCACATAGATTTCTTCAGAGTATGAAATGACCTTGTGACACTTGTAATAGAATTAAAATTATCATCATCAATACTGTAAATCTTCTCCGTTTTAAATTGTTAAAAATGTCCAATAACAGCCTTCTGCCAGACCCCTAATGAGTACAACTATCACAGGAAAAGCGAAAGGTCGTCAAATGCAGCTCTATGTTTCCAGTGGATAAACTATTTCTGCCTGCTGAGAAAGCTATTAACCTTTCTCAGGGAAACCATCACAGTGTAGTGTTATGATCCATATCCTTGTACATATATTTAAAATGTATTATCCTGAAGTAAATGCTGAAGTTATCACATGCAGAAACATGTCAGCTGTGGTCATGGTTATTCAAGATGAGCAAATATATTTTAGGAAAGTGTACATAAACTGATTTGAAATCCGTACTAGAGTTATCAAAAAATGAGACAGCAGCTGGTAATTAGAGTTCTCTCATCTAAAACAAATTTCAATTAATTAGCATCTTTTGTTTCCATTTAGAGAATACATTACAACCTTCTGGAAGCTTAATGTTGGAAGAGAGATAGTACCTAGATCTCCTACCTGTGACACTGTCTTATGATGTGTTACAGACCATTTTCATCTGAAAATGGCTGAGAATCGCTCTAACATCATTTGGCTAAATTAATATGTCAAGTTTCTTGAAATCTGAGCAGCAAGTTCTAAGCTCCAAGCTATCATTTTGTCCTAACTTTTCTGCTTTTTGGTTGCTGGAAGCAAACCTGAAGGGGAAAAGTTATTCAAGTAAATAGCACAGTCTTCATGACTGAAATTTTGAATGAGCACAACCGAAAAATAAACCAGTGTGTGTTATGTATGGAGAGTCTGCTAGTAATTCTGACTTAGCTTTGAAGGTTTGTTTCAGAGTTTATGAACTTAACTATTTTCAAGCATTATTTTATCCTTTAACTTCTACTTGCTTTCTGGGGGAAATGTATACGGTGCTTTGTGGAAAAATATAAGTACAAAAATAGAAAGAAAACCAATGGGTTAGCAAAATTAGGCTTTTGCACAGTAGATGGTTTTTAAATGTTTATAGTGCTCATAATAGGCTCGAGCTCTCATGAGCTCTTCTAGGGCACTTCTGTAACCAGTCCCCAGCGGCAGCAAGAGTGGAAGCACTAAAGGAGAAGAATGGTTTTTGGCAGTGGCAGCCTGCTGAGACTTTCACTTTCTGTGGCAGAGCCATGATGCCACAAATGCCAACAAGCTGAAGCGGGCAAAATACTCTGCCATTCTGCAATGCAAAACCTCTTTTGATGCTACCATGTAACAGGGGCCCAACATAGCCTATGTCACTACCTCTATTCCCTGCGTTCCCAAGGCAGATAGAAAAGCAGTGAGTGATGGTTAGTGTAGAGTTCAATCTCAGTTGGAATAACTGACTGGTGGAAGGTCAGATTCTGTCTGCTGTTCCTATAGGGGAGAACTTATTCATTAGTATTCTTCATTAATAACTTGTATTGCTTCTTTCTCCTTTCTATTCCTAAGCCCCTTTTCTTGGGAACTAAACCACATCTTCTTCAATTATAGCACGTGGATTTGAAGCAGTTCAGGGAGCAAATCCTAAATGTTTGACCTGTGAAATAATAGAGGATAGACACAAGTACATAGATTTACTTGAATTTCCATTGTATGCAATATACTGTAATTTATGCTCTGAATTAAAAAATAGATGTACTTTCCTGTTGTCAAACGGTACAGTAGCAGTTATGTGTTTTTCCCCTGAATACCTGATCTGCAGCCTGTATGTGCAAATTACTGACAGCTCCATTAGTGAGGGTTTTAGCTGATAATTTCAAGGTGTTTAATGGTATTCATGATGGCTCTATTAATGAAGAATATGAATTTCTTGATAAGTTCAAAGATGTGTCTCATAACTATAAAAACTTGACTTTTGTAATGTGCCTAACTTTACTCATTTACAACAATTCAACATTATTAGTGTCACTTTGTGTGCTCACATAAATATCACCTTCTATAAATGACATGCACTTTTTAGCCCAAAATACGTATAAATATAAATGAACAGTGTTGCAATAAATCTGGAAAATAGCAGCATAATTCACAGAATCAAGACTAAAAATAAGTCTCATGCTCTAAATGAAGTTCCCAATAAAACATGACCTGATATTAATGTTTTGACTGATTTAAATAAATTAATCATCTATAAAACTTATCACAGGACTTTCCAATACCTTGTTAGCATTAAAGAAATAGAGTAGGAAATAAGGAAGATAGAAAATCTTTTTTTTTGCAAATATCTGAAGATAATTTATTAGAAAAGAAGTTAAAAGTTAACAGTTCACAATGGAATTGTCACAAAAAGTTCAGTACATTTCTGTCAGTGGAATGGTTTTAAAAAGGAAACAAAAAGTTTGACGTGTATAAGTGCTGGTTTATGAATTTAATCCCATTTAGAGAAAGACTTTAATACTGAAACATGGAACTTCATGTATTCCTCAAACTTTGTCAATGTCTAATGTACCTTTGAAATTTACTACCTCATTGACCTCAATGTCATATGTTCCAGCTCATCCTGTTGTGCAATTATTCATTGTTCAGACTTTTTAAAAAGGACACAACTCATTTAAATTTCTTTGATTGTTCCTATCTCTTTAGAATGTAAGACAGAGTGAAAATCTCCAATTTACTTTCTCTGCTACGTATTGCTCTAAATGTTTTCACCTTTTTTCCTTCATTCTCATTACCTTCATAGGTGATGGGCACAAGTTTCCTTACATCAAAACTAAAGAAAACGAGCTTCCAAAACATGCAAAACCCCTCTTGTTAAAAGAGCAGTACTGATATTGTAGTATTAAGACCACTAAAACTTTGGTCTCTTTAATTGTGTCATCATTTGCTGCTTTCTTACAGAGGTCTCCTGTCTTAAGACCAAAAAATGATCAGTTCTTAATGAACAGCTATTCAATAGTTGGGTTTTTATTCATCATTCAAAGTCTAGTCCATGGCCTATTTACTGCACACTCTTAAAATCTACTCTGAAGACAGAATTGTTAAATCTCATGGATTTTCCTATGGTACTCGTCATTATAATATCTGAATACTGCTGAAATAGTAACAGACTTGTTTTTACAAGGTACTGAAAGACCACTACGTGTTTTGCTTTTTTTCAGGCAGTGAACTGAAGCCAGAATGATTGAAAGTAAAAATTGTCCATTCACACTAGGTGTGAGTCTTTCAGGACAGTTTAATAGTCTGTAAAGCTGTAAGTTCTCAGGGCAGAACTCTCTTGCATCGGTCATGAGTATGTGCACTCGGGAATTTGGAAACAAGCCATCCAGACCTAACTTCAGAGATCCAGGAAACAAGTTGTACCTAATGCAAAAATGGGTTGCTTTGGTTTCAGTAGCCTCAAAGGAGTGGTATCAAATCCTGGAAGAAATCAATTCTTTGGTCATTATTCATTTACTTCAAAGATAAGACCATTCTTTCTCTATCAGCAAGGTTATCCGATTTGTGCCATTTCATTCCATGTCTACAGCAAGAGGCATCACCTTCACAGACATCTTCACTTTCTAAACAGCACTCTTTTGCCATCATGGCATGAAGCCTACCAGAAAGCACTGCTCAGTAAGTGACATCTCGACTGCATCTGCTCTTCTCTGCCTTAGTAGATGACTCTGGTACATGCTGGAAAAACAAAGTGAGCAGAGATAATTGTCATAGGAAAGGCTTCCTCAAAAATGCTGCATTATATCTGCTCCGCTTTAATGGTTTATGTTTTCACAGAAAAGAAACAAAGAAGTAGAGATTAACTCAGTGACTTTATATCCATCTAACATGTTTAGGGAAGGACTCCAGAAGGTCACAGTGAGCCAGGTAACAGCAGCTCATTGGCTTTAGGTACACAGAAAATCAAAGAGAATGGACTGGGGTGACAAGATGAAGAAATATTGTAATAAGAAGCACTTTTTTTTTCCTGACGTTAATTATTCTGAGTACACTTCTGAAAAACATATCCTTCTCTGAATCTTGTCTCACAGAGCTGCAATGTCTAAAATGATAATGTAGTTATAAGATCTTCCCATAGGTTCAGGTAGCTGCATTAGAGCTTTGTCTGTATTATTCTTGGACCTGTTAATTTTGCTGAATTTTCTTCATTATTTTTAATTTAACTGAATGCTATATTTTTCACTTAGCTCTCTATTGCAATATTCAAAATCAGTCCTTAAGAATTGTTTTAGGAATACCCTTCCAAACAAAATGTTCTTTTTTTTTCTTTTATTTATGGCATCCCTTGCTATCAATTTTGCTGCCCATAAGACACATCTTTCTTCTTTTCTAACAGATGCAAGGACTCTGACCATGTATCCCCAGATCTACTTGGTCTTCCTTATAAATGTATATCCACTACCATGTCTTGATCATTCTCCTGCCTTGTCCCAAAATTTTTATTTCTTACTGGCTGGCATAAATTTTGAATTAAGATCAATTTACCTGAAATAACTAAAATAATTTTCATCCTGAGCAATACATTAGTTAGATCTTGTTTCGCTTTTTTTTTCTTTTTACTTTTATTAGCACCTCTGGAATCACAGAAGATTACATGTTGTTATATAAAGAAATCCTAAGATTAGTGACAGTATTTTAACTTTTAAACTGTCAGCAGCCACTCAGTGAGCAGCTGGTGTGGAAATTAAAACCTCTGAGAAGGCATTGAAAAGAACTGAAGCAGGAGCTGAGTAACTACCATCCATTATTACTGTTAGAATATGCAGACTTGAATATCTTCATGATATGCAGTCTTGAATACTGATCTTTCTCTACCTTGGAATAGTGAAAACAGCAGAGCATGCTTATTTCCAGAGTATGAATCTCAGTGTTATAAAATTGATTCAGACCTACAGCGAAACCTTTCTGTTCAGGCATTGAGAGTGCAAACACATTCCTATTGCCCAGGAAATACTCAGGCTCCTGTAATTTTTAGTGCATATTCAAGATGTGGGAATCACCAGGAGCTTCACAGCTGCCAGGAAAGGATATGGGACTTCAGGAATAGCTTAATTATATCTAGACTGTATAATGGGACTGGCCAAGATGGATCATCTCTTCCCATCTGTTCCCAGCTTCTCCTTACCTGATGTCCTAATTTAAGCTGGAAGTAAATCAAGATAATAGAATCATAGAATCGTAGAATGGCCTAGG
>NW_009715646.1:0-4395 GCF_000703405.1 Apaloderma vittatum | reverse complement strand
AAAATCCGGCTGAGCCAACCCAATACAAGTGCCCAAAACTGTACGCACTAGTGAAGCTGTGACCTCCCCAGAGCAGAGTACATGGGACAATCGCTTCTATACTCCACTATTCTTGATACAGGCCAGTATGCTGTTGGCATTCTTGCCCACCTGGGCACATTGCTGGTTCGTGTTCAGAAGGCTGTTGATCAACACCTCCAAGTGTCTTTCTGCTGGGCTATTTTCCAGCCACTTTTCCCAAATCCTGTAGTGTTGCATGGGGTTGTTGTGGCCGAAGAGCAGAACTTGGTACTTGGCTTTGTTGAACCTCCTGCAACTGGCCTCAGTCTATCAACCCAACCTCTCCAAGTTGCTCTGCAGAGGCTTCCTACCCTCACGCAGATCAACACTCCCACCTAACTTGGTGTATTCTGCAAACTTATTGTCAATATCCTCATCAAGATCATAAAAAGAGATATTAAACAGGAGTGGCCTCAGCACCAAGCCCTGAGGAACACCATTTATGACTGGCCACCAACTGGGTTTAACTCCATTCACCACCACTCTGTGTGCCCAGACATCAATAGAGTGTACACCTGTCCAGGCCTTGGGCAGCCACTCTTTTCATGAGAGTGCTATGGGAAACAGTATTGAAGGCTTTACTGAAGTCAAGGTAAACAACATTCACAATCTTTCCCTCATCCAGCAAGTGGGTCACTTTGTCATAGAAGGAGACCACGTTCATTAAGCAGGACCTGCCCTTCATGAACTCAGGTTAAATTGGCCTGATCATCTGGTTGTCCTGTAAATGGTATATATTTGCACCATGACCTGTCCTGACACCAAGATGAGACTTGGAGGTCTGTAGTTCCCCAGATCCTCCCTCTGGCCCTTCTTGTAGATCACAGATGGGCATCACATTTGCTAGTCTCCAGTACTGTTGATAAACTGCAAAGAGTGGCTTATTGAGTACATCTGCCAACTCCTTCAGCACTCTCGGGTGTAATCCATCTGGCCTCATAGACTTGTGCATACCTAAGCGGTGAAGCAGGTCACTGAACATTTCCTCTTGGATTATGGAGGTCTCATTCTGTTCCCCATCCCTGTATTCCAGCTCGAGGGCCTGGGAAGGCACCAATGTGGTGGTTTGGCCCTGGCCAGAGGCCAGGCACTCACCAAAGCCGCTCTATCACTCCCCTTTTAGATGGACAGGGGAGAGGGAAGATGTAAAAAGAGGCCCGTGGGTTGAGATAAAAAAGCAGTTTAATAAAGCAATAGCAAATACCGCGCGCAGAAGCAAAGTAAAACAAAGATTATTCTCTACTTCCCATCAGCAGGCGATGTCCGGCCGCTTTTGTAGGAATTTTTTTTTAGGAAGCAGGGCTCCAGAACGCGTAGCGGTTGCTCGGGAGGACAAACACAAAACAGCGAATGCCCCCCCCACTTCCCTCTTCCTTCTCCCTTTTATGTCTGAGCTGACGTCATATGGTATGGAATACCCCTTTGGTCTGTTTGGGTCAGCTGGCCCGGCTGTATCCCCTCCCAAGATGTTACCCACCCCCAGTCTACTGTTGGGGGAACGCTGGAAAAAAAAAACACCAAAACCACAGCCTTGGTGCTGTGTGAGCACTGCTCAGCAGTAGCCAAAACACTGGGGTGCTATCAACACCCTTCTAGCTACCACTCCAAGGAGAAAAACAAAAACAACCAGCACTGAGAGAGCTGCTATGGGAAGATTGACTCCACCTCAGCCTGACCCAATACAACCAAAAAAATGCTATTAAACATGGAGGCAAATAAAGCATTAAGTACTTCAGTTTTTTCCTCATCTTTAGTCACTATGTTTGCCCCTGCATCCAGTAAAACAGGAAGATTCTCCCCAGTTCTTTTGTTCTTAATGTATATATAGAAGCACTTTTTATTGTCTTTTATGGCAATAGCCAGATTGAGTTTTAGCTGGGCTTTTGCCCTTCTGATTTTCTCCCTGCATAGCTTCACTTTGTGAAGCATAGCTTCACTTCACCATCTTTGTAGTCTTCCTGAGTGGCCTGCCCCCTTCTCCAAAGGCCATAAACTCTCCTTTTGTTCTTGAGTTCCAGCCAAAGTTCTCTGTTCAGTCAGGCCGACCTTCTACCCCAATGGCCCTGTGTGGATACCCTCAGGACAGGTTTCAGTGAACAAAGTCGAGATGCAGGGAGGTGTTAATTCAGTTCAACTCTGTCTTGCCTTAACAGACCCTTAACTGTGATGACCCAAGGGGGGTTGTGAAAAATGACTGAGCCCTAAGTTATCCCAGAATCAAACAGTAAAGGACAAAAAACTGAATAGAACCAAATCCCACATAACAAACATTTTGTCCTGAGCTCATATTCAGCCACTGTCTATTCTTGAGATGTAGTAAATTTGGCTGAGTAAATCCTGTATGTGTGAAATACGTTAATCTGGCTAAGTATCAAGATATGTTAATTTGGCTGAGTCACCAGTGTGCTAGTTATCACACACTTAGTAGGGGACATGGCTACACACTCTATTGGTCAGGCAAACCCAAAGCTGAAAGACACCTTTCAGGAGTTGGTTTCATGCTTAAAAACTCCATTGTCTCCAAACTTGAAAATCTGCCGACAGGCCATTCGGATCACATTATCTCCCTAGCCTCCCACTACACAACAAGCAACATGTTGTTCTCTTCAGCATATATGCCCCAACTCTCCAAGCTGACCCTGCAGAAAAGGACAAGTTCTACATCGACCTGTGCAGCCTCACCCAAAAGGTTCCTGCAGATGATAAGATCATAATCCTTGGTGACTTCAACACCAGAGTGGGAAAGAACTGTGAAGCCTGGAAAGGAGTACTAGGCAAGCATGGTGTTGGAAACTGCAATGACAATGGTTGCCTCTTGCTACAGTTTGGTGCAGAGCAGCAGCTCACCATCACCAACACTATCTTTCAGCAGAAAGACAGCTTGAAGACAACCCAGATGCATCCTCAATCCAAGCACTGGCACCTCATTGACTACGTCTTAGTGCGCCAGAGCAATATTTGTGATGTCCACCAAACCCAAGTGCTGCCTAGTACAGAATGTCAAACAGACCACCACCTTGTGCGATGCAAACTTAACCTCCACTTTAAGCCCAAACGTAAGACGGGCGGCATTCCAAGGAGGAGGTTCCAAGTCAACAATCTTCAAACAGCTACAGTGAGAGACAGCTTCCAGGTAAACCTTCAAGCTAGACTTGAAGACCATCTCATAGATCCCTCTCCTGAAGCGCTTTGGCAACATATGAAAAATAGCATCCTCCAGGCTTCTGTAGAATCTTTAGGGTTCTCCTTCAAGAAAAACAAAGACTGACTTGATGAAAACAATCAAGAGATCCAGGAATTGTTGACAAAGAAGAGAAATGTTCATCAAGGACACCTCGTTCAGCCATCTTGTCATGTAAGAAAAGCTCCCATTTGTCTTGCATGCATAAGCTCCAACAGAAACTTTGAGACATCCAGAAAAAGTGGTGGACCAACCTAGCAGAAAAGATTCAGCTATGTGCTGATTCAGGTGATCACAGGGGATTCTATGAGGTTCTGAAAGCAGTGTACAGACCCACACACCATGTTCAAAGCCAACTGCTAAGTGCAGACAGCCAAATGCTTCTCACAGGTAAAGCCTCCATCTTGAATCTGTGATCTGAACATTTCCAGACTCTCTTCAGTGTCAACCGTGTAGTTCAAGGCTCAGCAATTTGACACATTACACAACAATCCGTGAAAAATGAATTGGATATAGCCCCTACTATGGGAGAGACTCTCAAGGCCATACAGCAGGTGAAAACTGGCAAGGCAGCTGGGATTGATGGAATCCCACCTGAAGCCTGGAAGCATGGAGGCCAAGCACTCCATGATAAATTTCAGGAGCTCATTGTTCGTTGCTGGGAAAAAGGCGAACTACCACCAGATCTCCGTGATGCAGTCATCATCACCCTACACAAGAAGAAAGGGGAAAAATCAGACTGTTCAAATTACCAAGATATTACTTTGCTCTCTATTGCTGGTCAAATCCTTGCAAGAATACTTTTGAACAGACTAGCATCAGCTGTCTCAGAAGAACATCTACCTGAAAGCCAGTGTGGTTTCAGAGCCAACAGGACTACCACAGACATGGTATTTGTTCTCCGACAACTGCAAGACAGAACAAAGGACTCTGTAGCTTTCATTGACCTCAAGCTTTTGAAACTGTGACCAGAAAAGGCCTGTGGCAGATCTTGGAACGATTAGGATGTCCACCCAAGTTCCTCAGAATGATTATCCTGTTACACGAGGATCGGAGCGGCCAAGTCAGATATGGTGAAGCGCTCTCTGAGCCCTTCTCAATAACCAATGGTATGAAACAAGTCTGCGTTCTTGCACCAACTCTATTCACAATCT
>NW_009715645.1:0-2995 GCF_000703405.1 Apaloderma vittatum | reverse complement strand
CAGCGCCTTCCTACCCTCCGGCAGATCGACAAACCCCCCCAGCTTGGTGTCACCTGCAGACTTGCTAAGGGCAGACTCAATCCCCTCCTCTAGGTCATCAGTAGACAATTGGTTATACAACATCATACATTATGCAAGGCACTGATTAAATGTTGTAATTTGTCAGCTTGAGTGTTTGATGAGTTGCTTTAACTTGTAGGAATCCTTGGCTTTGAGTTTTAGCTGGTTAGTTCTACCCTACCCCCCGAGGTACCAAGGTACCGCTGGGCGCTTAAGCAGCAGTTGGGTGAGACGAGGCTTTGCCAACCTTTCCCCGTGTCCCTTCTTCCAACAGACTCGTTGCGGGAGTTCAGCAGCAGGTCGGGAACGGGCTACGTCACTGAAGAGATCTGGAAAAAAGCTGGTGAGTGTTTGCTGGTAACCTCGGTGAAGGATTCTGCCGGCTCGGTTGAGGTAAACACAGATGCTGCAGATTTGTTCTGCAGAAAGAGGAGAAGCCCAGCTGCAGGAACGCCCCAGGACGTGCACATCTGGTGACCAACACCCCCAGCCGGGGTTTTCCAAAGGGCTCTGCTCCTTCTGTACGATGCCGGTGGGGATCCCGTGGGGCCGGAAGCCTTCATGATGCTGGTGCTGGTCATGACACATAGGGAATACCGCTGCGTCTTGGCATCTCTCGGAGCCTCACCCTGCTCCTCGGGTGGGTGGGTGAAGCTGCTTTTTTCTTCCAGAAGAAGCCGTGAACGAGGTGAAGCGCCAGGCCATGTCTGAGGTGCAGAAGGCAGTGGCAGAGGCTGAGCAGAAGGCGTTTGAGATGATCGCCTCCGAGAGGGCTCGGATGGAGCAGACCATCGCGGACGCCAAGCGCCAGGCCACCGAGGATGCCTTCCTGGTGATAAACGAGCAGGAGGAGTCTACAGAGGTGAGGTGCCAGGGGACGTGTGGGAGGGACTTCCAAAGAATCATAGAATGGCCGTGGTTGGAAGGGACCTTAGAGATCATTTAATCCAGCCCCCCTGCCATGGGCAGGGACACCTCTCAACCAGCCCAGGTTGCTCCAGGCCTCATCCAACCCAGCCTTGAACACCTCCAGGGAGGGGGCCACATCCTCTCTGGACAATTTATTCCAGAGTCTTGCCACAATTTTTTCCTAAGATCCACTCTAAATCTGTTTTCCTTTAACTTAAATCTATTTTCCCGTGTCCTATACGTGGACACTTTTGGAAAAAGTCCCCCCCCACCTTCCTGTAGGTCCCTTCAGGCCCTGCAGGCAGTGATAAGGTCCCCCGGAGTCTTCTCTTCCCCAGGCTGAACAACCCCAGCTCCCGCAGCCTGTCCTCGTAGCAGAGCTCTGGGTCGTCTTTATGGCCTCCTCTGAACACGCTCCAACAGATCCACGTCCCTCTTATGGTGGGGACACCAGAACTGGACGCAGTATTCGAGGTGGGGTCTCACAAGAGCCGAGTAGAGGGGGAGAATCCCCTCTCTTGACCTGCTGGCCACGCTTCTCTTGATACATCCCAGGATGCGGTTGGTCGTCTGGGCTGCACAGAGTCTCCAGGTCCAGCCCAGCAGTGTCTCAGAGCCTGCAGGTCCCCCGTCCTTTTCACCTTATAGAAGTCTCTCTCTGATCCATAACTGAGCACTGATGCCATTAAAAAAACCAACAGAACCACATGAAGGCACCACTGGGCACTGTGAGCTGGACCCAGTGCAGCGACCAGGGATTTCTTGAGGTTGAGGGAGGTGTGGAAGCAAGGGAAAAGCGATGCTGGGGGATGCAGCTCTCCAGTTAGCTCTGAAATCCGCTATCGTGGGTTGCAGGAAAAGAATTGCTGTTTGTGGGCTTTAGAACAGCGCAGGACAGAAAGGAGGCTGCTGCAGGTGAAGCTACGTGTGCGCGATGGTCTGTCCCACACCCATTCCCTTGGATGTTGTTGCTTCCCTGGCTCTCAGAACACAGGCCTGGGCATCGTGTAGTCACCTCATCTCCAGGAACAGGCGCTTGCTACGCTGCTCCTGTACGTACAGGGATAGGTGGGAAGTGCCTGTGCGGGGTGGCCATCCCCGGGTCACCAGGTTTGTAACACCCAATGAAACGTTCACACATTGGAAGAGAAGAGGTGACTCTTAGCTCGTCATAGCCAGCAACACCTGCCGAACAGGTGTCTCTTGGAGAATTTCTTTCTTCTCAGACATTAGTTACCGCGTCCCAGCCACGTGTGGTTTGCGTCTTGTTTTAATTTCTCTGCCGTGAACGCAAGAGCAGAGGCTTTGTTTCTGCTGAGCACAACTCAGAAGGGCTCATGCCCACAAGGACTGCATGGGCAGCGAGTTCCCCTCCTCCTGGGGGGGCCAGGGTCAGCCCCTCCTGACCGGGGCTCTGGAGGATCTGGTGCCAGGGTCCCTGTGCAGGCCAGGAACCACGTCAATATTCGGTGCTGTTAGAGAGAAGTTTGCATGTACTATTTCCTGATTACATCATTGAAGGATGAATGCACCCGTCAGTAAACACATGATGGGAGTGGGTGGAAGCCGTGGAGGAAATGAGACAAGTAATGATTTCTCTGTAGGGGAATACCAGAGGAGTGTCCTCCTCCTCCAGCACCCCGGGAGCAGCCGAGCATCCCGCCCCACATCTGCTCAGCACCCAGAGCTCTTCTCTAAAGGCTGCGTTGAAAAGCTGTCACATATTGTGGCACAACCGTGGAGCCTCCGAAATATGGTTTAAAAGCACCACTTGAAGTGTGGACAGCTGGAAAGCAGTGACCCACTTCTCCAAGTTACTGCAGGCTTTGCTGGGGTTGGGTTTTTTTGGTGGTGAGTCCTGCTTCTCTCGGGAGACCAAGGAGCCTTGGGGACGCGCTGGCTCTGGAGCAGCTTTCACCTGACCGGCTTGTTTTGCACTTATCTACCAGCCCATAAATCCTCACCAGGAGCTTGCCTGGAGAAGAGGAGACTCAGGGGGTAACTTACCGCTCTCTACAGCTCCCTG
>NW_009715644.1:0-24579 GCF_000703405.1 Apaloderma vittatum | reverse complement strand
TTATTTATTTATTTATTTTTTTAAAATAGTTAATATGAAAAAAATATTTTCCTGAAAGCTTTGTGTTTAAAAAAAAAAAGTGTATTTGTCCATATGTTTTAGATAGCCTATCTATATTTTTGTAGAAAACTGATATAAAATGGAAATTCAAGCCTTGGCGGATTTCTTAACAAAAGAAACTTGTGGTCTGGAGCTCTGAGGTCCCAGGACGGTTCCATTACTGTAATTCCACAGCGTGAGCTTTAAATGTATCTGGAGATTTTAATGGATCACATGGGAAGTAAATCTCTTTGTACCTGCCTGAAGCCATATGTTACCGATACAAGCTGTTGAGCTGCCTCTCTCTTTCACTCGGGCGTAGCTGTGCGCTTCCAGAGGGGTTGGCTTTTCTGAACTGCAGAGGGAAGTTTCAGATTCCATTCTTCTCCCCCGTTATAAGCGATCTCATGCATTATGATTTCAGTTGTGTAATTTTATAGATTTTTTTTTTTCCAGAAGAGATGATTTTTGATACATTTCTAAATCTAATGATGCTTTAAAAAATACTTTGACTTCTAATGTAGTCGCTTCCTTGTGCTGTTGCTCTATGCCTTTCCTGTTGTTGATCAAGTTTCTTTGTTCTTACTAAGTAGCAGGCACAAAACCTATTTGCTCCCAGTTGATATTGCTGAATATCGATGCAAAGCAAAATTAAACATTAGGTTTAAATAATGGACTTGTTTTTCATGCTGCTTGTTATTGTTTTCTAATATAACTGTAATCAGAGAATATTGTAAACAATTCATACAACTGTGAGACAAATAAAACAGGATTGAAATTTTATGCGTGATAGGACACACAGACTGTTAATGTCTAAGATGCAATTTATTTTTAATAAACTAACAATTCCCATTTTCAACTCTAGCCACTCTTCTGAATGCTGCTCGTGTTTTACTTGTTTTTCAGAAGTCATACTAGTTACACTTCTTTCAGGGACGCCTTAAATCACTGGCTGAACTCACCAGCCTGGAAATTTGAGACAGATGCTCTTCCTTGCTACCCAGGACCTTCTCTGCTGCAATTCCTGGAAAAAAATACTTATTGCCAGTAATTAGCAGAAGGAAGTGAAGGAAGGCTTCTTCCATCCAGAGTATCTTGGTATTAGTTGTAAACGCAGTCTTTCTCTCCTAGTTACATGTGGCATGGTACTTAAGGCAGTTACTTACCACTCTTCTTGTGCTCATTTTATTTTCCCGCTGTCATAGGAAGAGTTTATTTGAAAATGAAAAATAGGGTTGGGCAAGAAGTCCTGGGGAAGTGCTTGGAAATACACGTCACGCAGAGCTGCAGGTGGCAGGCAGCTCCTTTTTCAAAAGCATGCTTTAAATAGCAGAGAGAAAGAACCTTTGAGAAAGAAATTTTGAAGTAAAGGGAGAATAGTGTGATGGCAGCCGAGAGGAATTTTTTACTACTTTTGACAAGGAGAAGATAGTTTTCTTGAGAAAGGCATAAGAAAATAGGGGAAAAAAGTCCCACAAATAAATGGTGGTGGGGTGGTGGTGGGCATGATGAGGCAAAATGGCTAAGGGGGAAGTGACCAGGACTAAAGGGAGCAGGCAAAGCCCAAGTGCTGGTGGGAAGGTTTAGAGAAGAAGAGAGGTTGAAGAAGTTTACTGGATTCTTGAAGATGTGGTTACTCCAACCAAAGATGTGCCAGCCTGTTTTCAGTATGACTTTGGTTTCAGGGAATGATTTTACAGAAAATTTCTGTTTCTGTAGATATCTTAATTTCTTCTAGCATTAAGCAAAATGAAGCTTATTCTTTTTAGAAGAAATTGATGCGGTTATTACTCCTTTCAGCAAGACACAAATTATATGCAGTATTACCAATAAAGTTTATACAAGATGCTCTGTACTCATTGTCTTAGGTTTAATGAGCTGGGCTAATTATACCATGCCATAACTAACCAAGTAATAACAAAATTGATTTTTATTTTTTTATTTTTTGCTTCTGCAAGATGCTCCGGGCTTGTAGTTCTCAGATTTAATATATCTATGTAATTATCCAATGTTGTAGTTCAGCAAGTCATCAGAGAGCATTTAGATTGCAAGTAGTGTTGCGAGACTGTGCAACTTCTTGTCCACTTTGTCCACGCTTACAAGTTTGCCCTCTGAGACAGAGCAAAAACCTTGGTGACTTAAAATAAACACTGAGTTGCAGAATTTCAGTTGTCTGCATGGGAGAAAGAAGCGTTTCTCATTTTCATATTTTGCTTCCTCTTTTATTTAAATGAGCCAAAGGCATGATGTTTCTGTAAAAATGTGTTTCTTTTATAGTCAAAAGGAAGTGGTTGAAATTTGCCTTGATTTTTAACTGTCCAAGTTGGACCTGTGCTGCTTCTACAGAGAGTGAGGCAAGAGCGGATCTCCAAAAGGCAATCCAACCTTTTCTAAAATTGGACATGAGGTAGCTTCTCTTTTGGAGTTACTCATGTCTCTCCATTCCCTGTAGATGGAGATGGAAAGCACTTAACCTACGAAAAATACTAAATTTAGACCATGGTCTTGGTCTTAAATACCAGTTTAGACTGTGGTCTAAATACATGAAATGTAGCTTCTTCTACTTCTTCATTACTTTTAATGGAAGTTTCCAAAAACCATCTGTTTCAGACTGTTATTTCCATTTAGTTGAACGGAGCTTTAGCTGGATATTACTGCCTGTTTACATTGAGGTGGGTAACTTCTTGTTGGGCAGCATGGGCAGCCCTTGAACTGGGACATCTTAACAAGATGCTCTCCAGAGATCTGGAGAGTGTCCCCACGTAAGCCAGACAGGTTTGGCTGAGAGGGACGGAAGGGTCCCAGAGGGGATTCAGCCCAAGATGTGGCTGGGGGTGACCAGGGAGGCTGTCTGACACAGCAGGGCTCACCAGCCTGGTGGGTTTTTTGTCTAATCTGAAAGCCTTGGTTAGCTGCTGTGCTTTGAGCTATCTCATCCAAGGCAAATCTGTGGCGCTCAATCCTGGCAACGTGCTGCTGGGGGTACTTTTGCTGTTAGTTCTATGTGAGCAAACTTGGCTCTTGTGATTGTTAACATGAATTATTTTTTTTTTTCCGTAGCTTACATTCAGCTTAATGATTTTGTCATCTTTGCTATTGCCTTCCTTTATGCAGGAAGTAAAAAACCTGATACCCTGTAAAACAACTTCTTTTTTTAATCTCCTTTTAAATAAAAGGGCAGTCAAGGCTTTTTAAAGTGTATCACGTAGGAAGAAAACCACCAAATAAGTGGGTTTAGAACCATGATTTGACCAGCAGTGGAGTCCCTTTAAATGTTGACCAATTAATCCGTTTGAAGTGTAAAAACAAAGAGAAATTGCTTCCTTTTTTGTACTCTGTGTGAAGTTGATGTAGGTTTAAATTTTTGAACGCACTATATTCTTTCTTGAATGAGATAAAGCTGTTAAGCCGAAGGACAAGTTGGCCATTATACTTGTGCTTTTTAATCAGCTGAAGAAGACTTAACTTTACCAACAGTATAATTTGTTTTGTTTCTTGGAGTTTTTTTCCCCGCTTTCCTGAAGAGTCGGCAGAATATAAATAAAAGATATTCTGCAAATAGGTACCTGATATTTCAGATCATTAGAACTAATGCTACTGTTGCCATACTGCTACAAAAATGCCTTCGATGCCTCTGTTTTCCCAGGACTGAATTCCAGATGTTAACTTACACTCTGCCATCTGCTTGCTTTTGCTGGTTTTGTCAAGGTGCAGGTCAAAATTATGACTTGTTTGCTGTGGAGAGAATGCCAGCGTCTGCGGCACCCGGATCTTATGCCGAATGCTCGCCTGTCATTGCTGTCAAACTTGCATTTTTGCCTTAATATGCTAGGCAGTCTGCATGTGTAGCCTGAAGCCGCTGTAATTGCATGTGACCCATCTTGCTCTTTGGGTTCTGGTGTGCAAAATGCACAGGCTCTGCAGCTCTAAATTTTATTTTTGAGCTTGTGGGGTGTAAGTATGGTAATGCTGGGAAGCAGACGCTAACCTTCTTATCTTGCAGAAGGGTTGAGCCTCCTTCTTGACGCAGCGATCAAAAGCCGAGTGTAATCTTGATTCTAGGAGCGTAGTAAATGCTGGGGTTTTATTGCTAAGTGAAAATGTTTTCAGCTATTAACTATGGAATTGTAAACTACACCTCCGTGACAGCAAAAATAAATGTCAGGCTCTCACTTTGAAACGGGGCTGAACAATGTGTGCTAACAACTATGCTGTGGGTTTGTGTATTTTTTTTTTTTTTGCTAAAAGCTTGCCTCTGAATTAATTCAAAATTAGTGACATGCATCCTTTTTATTTAGAAACTCATTTGCAGTCCCAATCATTATCTAATACTTCAAAAGATAAATACACTTTAATCTCTTCTCTGACCTATGTTGATAGTTGGTTTTTTTTCCCCCCAGAATTTTTTTTTTTCATGATAGATGAAAAGCGATGAAGAAAGGGAATGGTTGGAGAACCAGATGCCTCTGCTGCTGGTTTTGCCCTGAGGATGCTGTAGGAGTTTGTGCTGCTCCAAACCTGAGTCCTGAGGTCAGGTACAGCAGACGTGCAGACGTGAGCAAAACTGTGTGTTGTTGGCACAACTAATGGGAGTAGTAACAGCTCCTTTAATTTAGCTTATGGGCAAGACTTCCCTGTAATTTATCAGACTCGCATTGCAATAATTCCTGTTGCTGAAGTTCTTTAAAGCAGCGGCTGAGGATGCTCAGCGCTGACAGGTGAGTGACTGTGTTGTCTGCTGTGGTTTTTTTACTTGGAAACAAGCATTGCATTAGACATTTAAATAGCTAACTTCACTTTTGAAAGATTTATGTTTAGTCTTTCTGTATTCTTTTTCTCTATTCTGTATTCTTTTATTTCTATAGTGTAAGGCCACAGTAACAAATAGCATTTTAAAAATAGCGGGTTATAAACACTGCAGGTAGTTAAAAATGTTTTAGTTTTTCATTTACCTTCCAGCAACTTGAATTTGTGGCATGTGTCTTTTTAGGTTTATTCCCTTCTTTTTTCCTAGCTGGAAATATATTACGGTATTATAAATATTATAAAAATACAGTATTTGAACTAAGCTCCTCTCTTAAATGAGAGTTGATGTTTGAGCCCCTCTTTTCAAATGGACAATAGTCTCACTTTGAAGCCCTCAGCGAGCAGTGCTGGTGGGTGCTTTTAACAGCTCTTTCTGCTGTTAAGTCAGTTTATATATATTGATGCTGTGAATGGTCTTGTAAAAATAAAAAGTTGCTTTGTGTCCCTTACACTAAAATGCTTCATGCATAGTGTTACCATGCAAACGAAATGATGCAGGAGACAATTTTTTGCATGTATTTTGTTTTTAAAGGGGAAAAAACAGTAGAGCAGTAACGTGTGTGTTGGAGAATGAAAGATTGGGCTGCAATGACTCCTGAGCAGGCATCAAAAAACTTAGGTATTTCTGCTTTTGTAACCCAACTCTGAGTAAGTTCAGAATAGGAATGCACTTAAATTAGTATGACTCATTTTTCCCTTTTTGTATACAAGACACTAAAACTTACTTTGACATGGTTAAAATAGCCTTTCTAGAAAAAAAAATATCCCTAGAACATTGAAAAAAAAAGTAGAACTTTGTTTTCCTTCTGTAGATTTACTTCCATTCTTTAGCTTCCATCTCCTTGAGTTATGTTATTCTTGCTGTTAACTCCTATTATTAAGGAAACTTTTAAAAAACTTCTACTACCGTAAAATCTTCTCTTAAACGTTGGGCTTTGCTGGCAACTCAGGATCAAAAAAAAATGGACAGTCTGGCTGGCAGGCTCCTTGGCTCTATCTGCCTTTGAATTTGCTGCTGGTGTTTGTCAGGGATCACTCGGGGCCGTCTCCCTTGGCTGGGCAGGTCCCCAGCTCTGGTTTCTAGTGCTGCACTGCTGCTTCCCTTCTGCTGCGAGTGCCGTGCCTGACCTCCATCATCTGAATTTTTCTCTGCTGAGCCTGCGGTACTCCTGTCAGCTTGGCTCTGCTGCGCCTTGGTGCGTTGGCACCCTGCTAAAAATGCCTGTGGGCGACTTAGGGTTTCATGTTAAAAGTCCTACTGTGAGGCAGAGAAGTTTTGACCCACCGTAGCGTCATGTCCCGTGAAGCAGGTTGGACAATGAATGTGTTTTCAGGGTGGTTTCAAAATGTGTCTTCATATAATCTTCGCTCATATGTGGATACCGGCACCAAATTCAGTTCTCTTGCTGTGCGTCCAGTGGTTTATCCAGATGTGTATATATGCTGTAATTGGCAGCTCTGGCTTTTAATTGCTTTCTTCAGATTATTAAGGAGTAAAATCCACCTCTAATTCTTGGTTGTGATTGTTAAGATTAAATGGGGGCTGCCAGTTATAAGACGAGATAGGAAAAAGGTTTTCAGTTACCTCTGTGAAACAGTTGTGTGCACAAAATCATATAAGATGAATAAATTCTCCATGTAACAGACTTTTCTGCAGTGTTGCAAGAGAGCATGAGGTTACTGGTGTGGTTTTAATTTTTCTCTCCTCCCGTGTTCTCACTGTATATTGCATTAAGTGTAAGTAACACTTCTTTAAAGAACTGAAAAACTTCAAAGCCTGGACCTGGAAGAGATTATCCACAGAAGTAAGAAGCTTGTTGCAGTTCAACTCTTTTTGGGAACATTCAGTGCTGGATGGCAGTGCTTTGGCTTGTTCAGGGTTTCAGAAGGTGGCGTTAAGAAATCCAAAATGACGAAGAGGGTACATGAGTGTCCCTGTCTCTGCTTCCTCTCCCTCCAGTTGTTCAGTTTTTCCCCCCTGCATCCCTACTGGTTTCTGCTGGTGTATTCGTATGTGTTGGCAGGCCTGGTATCTGTAACCTTTTGCATACCTTGCCATGGCCAAGTTTTTTGTCTTGTAGTGTAATCTGATAAAGCAAGCTTTAAATAAATTCAGACACAAGTAGGCATTTGTTCCAAGTAGTCAAAACTCATTTGAATATTTTTTCTCCCTATTCCTTCTCCCTAACTTACTCTGCATGCTTGCTACAGCTCCCAAACATGGTGTAACAAAGCAGAACTTTGGAGAACACCAGGAATCAGGGCTTCAGGGTTGTTGTGGAAGCTCTTTCCCACGTGCCCATGGCCGCCACTAATTTAGATGGGATTTGGTGTCAGATGTCAGACAAGAATTTGTTAGCCTCTTGGTTTGTGTTTTGGTGCTTTTAGTGGCATGTGACTTCATCATGGTAATTTTCACAGATTGGATTTAGATTTGCTTGGATATTTGGTTTCCTAGAGCTATAACGGAACTGAGTTCTCTTCTTATGTATCTTGTTATGTTGCCAAGTAAGCATAAAAGTAAGCAATTTTTGGAGCAGACAGATTTTCCCTTGGTGAGCATGAGAACCATCCGTCATCAGGAGCTGCTGGAGCTTTTCGTGGTGATTGTGGCATTTAGCTTCCAAGTGTTGGGTGTTTTTTAGCAAAAAAGCATGACTTTTCTGAGAGCTCCTACTGATGTCCAGAACAGCACTGCTACCAGCCAGGGTGTTGCTGTAATAATCCTCTTTTCTGAACCTTCTTCAGCTAGAATGAGCATTAGGAACACCTGTTTGCTGGTTGTGGTGCATCACAGCCTGTTTATAGGAGGTGGATAAATAATCCTGTCAGTGATCCAGCACAGAGGAAGAGGAACATCCCAGGGATCTTAAGCTTTGATTAAGGAATATTAGTGAGTGTTTTTACTTTAAAGAAGTAACAGGGGAATTGAAGAAACTTCAAGTATTGGTGACTAAATCATATTGTTATGAAAATGTTTGGTTTGTATATTCATAGAAACACAGAGGTAGTTACTGTTTTTGCATAAAAGCAGCTGGTACTGCTTGGTGCCAGAGCTTGGTGCCAAAGAGGAGTTCCAGCAAACCCTATTGAACAAACACAGTAAGGGAGAGAAAGGATGATTCCTAGCAATGAAGAAGTTACAGCAGTAAAAACAAAATAAAATTAAGGCAACTCTCTGAACTTGGGTGAGGACTTCTTCAGGCAGGGCTGTTCCACGTGGTATGGCGATGTTGATCCTCGTGAAACACAGTTATAGTGGTCAGCTTCTGTTGGGAACCCCCGGGAATCCATTTAATGCCTGTGCGTAGGTGGATGTGGTATTTGTCTTGGGAGGGGATAAGACTATGTAGTAGTAAAAAGTTCCATGGCCAGACTGTTGGAGCGTTAAGGGCAGAGTTTACCCGTGGTGATCCCAAATGCTGTTACAGGTAGAGGTGACTTGCTGTTATCTGTGAAGAAACACAATGCTTTAACTCAAAGTTTCTTTGAGTTTTTACAGACAGGTACAAGAAAGGTTGAAAGTAGTGGGTGTCTTCACGGGGGCGGGCAGGGAGGGTACCGAACTTAGAACTGAATTTTATCAAAATCCCTGAAGACTCAGGGAGGCATTCATAAGACTTGACAGAACAATCCCACGTAGGGTAGGCGCTAGCGAAGCCCTGAAGTGCCACGTCTCGGGAGCGTGACAAAACGTGGCACATCACCGAGGCTCTACAAAAATAGAGCCTGAGAGGCAGCATGTGCTGGCGACTGGATCAGTGAATTTCTCCCCTTCTCCCTGAAGTTTCAGGATGATGGTGACTATTGAAAGCAAGAAGCTGCTTCAAAAGTCCGTTGGAAGTTCATGATGCTCTATTTCGACCGAAGAAAGACAGGAGCAAACAAGCCAGGCTGTGTAGTCTGAGGTTGTAACTCTTCTCCCTTAAGAACCAGTCCTTGATGCAGCTTTTCCAGTGCAGCCTAACGGCATACAATTTCACATAAAGCATCAGTCAATAAAGAGTACTTTGACAATAATGAAATTATTACCTTGCTGGAATTGAAAAATACATGAGGGAAAGTGAGTTTCTGGAAGGAATCGATTTAGAAAAAAGCAATTTAATGCATTGTGCAGTACGTGATGTTGCATTTGCGGTACGTCTGCTTAAGTATGGAGTTTAGCATGAGTTATATAAAACAAGTAGAATAAAATAAAACTCCTAAAGGAGTTAAAGCTAAATCAGCAACACAAATGACAGTTATGGAGTGTTTATCTTAGAATTAATTATTCATATGTGTGAATATGTGTAAAATATGACACAATAGTTATAATAACCAGAAGTGGCATGATGGGTGTGAATCTCAGTTAATTGCTTGATAGTGCTTTTGCAGTCTAAATTTATGGATTTGAAGTGTTTTGAACAGTAAGTCACCGGAACGTTTGTTTTCACACAAAGTGCATGAGAATTGTTTATATGCTGTCAGTGTTCATGTCTGAGATGGAACCATAAACCTGTGATTGCTCTCTTCTTGTGAAGCCAAATGACCACAAGGGCTTCCATCACTGCACGAACAGTGGCCTTTTCTCCCACGTGTAACCCCGATTGCACATCTCATGAGCAATAACAACAGATGCGTATCAGCTTTTTTTTTTTTATAACTGCGGTAATATCTTTTTGAGATAAATGCAAATAACTTCCTTTGATACAAATGTTAAAATTTTCTAATTTCCTTAGACTGCATAATGACTTACAGTGCAAGGGCTTTTCCTGGGTTTATTAATGGGGTAAATAACCATCGGTTGATGAGTCAGAACTGTTGTCACTTATATCCATTGGGTACCGCAATTACTAGTAGCCCGTTGCAGTGCTTCCCCTCTGCCAGAGCGTACACCGATGATCTCAGTTAAGCGAGGCTTTTATGTAACGCTTTCATGATAAGTGTTGTCAAAAACGTGCGTACAGTACCTTCTTCTTACAGCGGTGTCTGTTACTGTTCTAAATTAAGAAATTCTCTCAGGTGAGTTTCTCACCGCAGAGGTTACATGCGACTCTGCTCCTGCTTTTGCATCTAGCCCTAGGGACCGCTGAGAAGTTGAAGAAAAATCTGTTATCTTATAAAAATAATGCTCAAACACCTAATGACCATCCTAGAAACCTTGTAATATTTTAACCTTCTCAGCAATCCTATTGGAATTACTATTTTATCTGTTTTAGAGCATCCTAGGTGGTAGCACTTGGAGTTTATGCTTGTTTTGTCTATTGCGGACTCGAAAATGTGAGAGAGATGTTGACTGCGTGTATGCTTTTAGTTTGCACATGTTTTGGAGTTTCTTTAAAGAACAAGCTGACTTTATATATAATATTTAAAGTTGGTCAATCATCAGTTTGCAGTATGTAAAAGTTTAGTAAAAATCAAGGTGTTATGGACAATATAAAAGATTTCTTCTCTAAGAAGAGAGATGCGAGATGTTTTTCCTTTTTTTTTTTTTTTTTCCTCTTACTCCTGAAGTCACTAAGCTTGGATTGAGCTTTAGATGGCCAAACTTGAAAAGGATTAGTTCTACTGGTACTCTCTATGAAACCTTAGTCAAAACTTTGTAAAATCTGGATCTCGATTAAATGAAAAAAAACTTCAACAATGGTCTTGGCTATTGTTTAAATTTGTTTAAAGCTTCTGTTTTACTATTCACTTGAGAGAGAAATCCCTCAAGCATGAAGAATAGCATTTTTTCCAGTTTCACTGTGTCACAAAACAAGAGGAAACCTGTGAATATTGAGCTTTATCCAACACAAGAGGGTCACCAGATTGATTTCTTTTTTACTGGTTACTTTTCTTCCCCTTCAATGGGCATTGACCAGGAGGGATAAACCTAATGTCTGTCTTGAATAAACTCTGTAGGACTGTGTCTGGGCCTGATAAATGTAGTCCCTGCATTGCTGCAAGAGTGAAAACAATTTTCTGACTCATAATGGTTGAAAATGTCCAGGGACTTCTCTCTGGAGTGTCCATGCAGATGTGCTTTAAGGTAAATACCTTCTTATACCCAGATGTCAGAGTGCTACTTTCCCTCTCTGTGTCTCTGAATACCACCTTTACACCTCATTGTAGTTTTTCATTTTCTTTCTATTTTTTTTTTCTTCTCTTTTTGCCTGGCTGCTGGCTGGGCAAGAGGTCTCTGTGCCCTGGTGATGCAGCTGTGTGTGTGCTGCTTTAACACTGGCAAGATCTTAACCTCGGTCTCTGTAATCCACACGGACTCGCGGATTTGTTGCCAAACATAAAACTAAATACCTTTAATCTCTGTGCCTCTGAAGTTGCTTAACAAGCCTGAAAGTTAGAACAGGGAGGAGTGATCACAGAAGTCCTGTTCCTTAGGAAAAATGATTATGCTGGCAACACTTTTGCCTGTTCCATGATCTAATACTTTTCTATCAATCAGAAGTGGAACCATTTGCTATTGTTTTATAAAGCTCACTTGGGCACAGATGTTATTTACTGCCTTGATTTTAGTTTCATGGATCACTGTGCTGTTCAAATACTCTTTTTTTGCTCCTTTTGACCCTGGTTGCAGCTGACCTTCTGAATGTGAGGGCTTGCTTCAATTCAGACTAATATTGATGGCTGCTGCTCTTGTGTGGTGTACTTGCTTCCAGACTGAATAAAATGAAGAAGGTTGTTTCTTAGGCTTCGCATCTATCTCCTGATACAACCATTTTCAAGACTATAATGAAAACCCGCTGTTCTTAGATCCTGAGCTTCCTTACCCAACATCATCATCTTCTTACCTTGGAGTAACTTTAAAGGATGGGGCTCCCCAAGGCTGCCAGTAGCTAAAGTTCTAGAAAATGCAGAAATACATGAATTTCATGCTTAAAAGCAAAATAAGATCATTGCTCATAGTTGTTAGCTCTACATTTAAGAGCACGGCTGCCGCTTGCAAAAGCGATTTCTGGAGGAAAAAGTCATCACAGTTGAAAATGTGAAACAAAATATGTATTATTAAAAGTCTGCTGAATACTTGATTGTATGTGCGTGTGTTTTGCAGGAAGATGAGATTTGAAAAAGCTTAATGCTGTGAAGCTTGTGATCTCTCCTCCTGGTTTCCAGGCTCTTTTGCTCATACGTTTTGTCATTCATCAAAATTTCTCATTTCTCTCTAATGTTTTGTAATTCCCGAGGGAATAAGGGGTACGGCACTGGCTGTGGCCCTGGGTCTTATTCCTGTTCATGCATAAAAATTTCCATTTCTCTTTCCGAGGGCACAGTTTATCAGACGTTTTCTGTATTCATTTAGGGAAATTTCTGATACTTAGTACACCAGATTGTTTTCTCAGATATCATCAAATTTCTTCTTTCCTCAGATCTTCCCGAGAGGATCTCTGGAGTGTTTTTTCAATAGCTGTGTCAATTTGTTTATCTCAAGACCTTGTATCCCTCAAGCTTGCTTGGCTCTCATAGTCATGCTGACATATTTCTCAAGGTAGTTGAGAAAGTATGTTTAGTTTTTTGGTTTTTTTTTATACTTCAGAGCTACTTTTATTCTTCTGAGGGGAAAAAGTAGAAGAAACGAAGCTGAGGAAAACTGGTAATATTACACAAAACCCTGAATATAAAATAGCTGCAGCCTGTTTGTGTGTTATGGGAACTGTTGGCTTTATGAATTAACTCCTTTACCAAACTGTTGAAGCTAATTTATTACCTTTGAGCAGTACTGACTGAGACTGTAAAGATCTGAGTTCTTTAATGTTGTAAAATAGGTGGTTATGCATACACTTATGAATTTACTTTTTATTTTTTCCCCCCCTGGGGCATTCAAAGATAACAGTATGTCTAATTTCTCTGGGTAGCTTTGTCTGTTCAGTAGCTCAGGGACTAAAATATGTGAATTTGTTGGCTGTATGATGTATATAATATCTAGTTATAGAAATGGGCTTGTCGATTTAGTGAAAATGGATCCAAGATCATCAATTTTATTCCCTCCCATCTGTTAACCCGGCTCGTTTGTTCCCCATGCTATGTCTAGGAAATACAAATGTGAGGAGCTAGGAAGCTGTAGGAATCGTAGTCTGAATCAGATCAAAGGAACCTAATTTTATCATTGCACAGGTAAGTAAAGCGTAAGTTCTGGTATTCCTAATTGATTGACACAAATACCTTTATCCAGGAGCCTCGACTGCAGCAGCAGTAGTGAAGACAGGTCAGTTCCTCAAATCAGCGCTTCTTTGGGCATAAGGTGCTTGCAGGACTCCGTGCCTGGGTGTTTGCTGGTGGCAGATGACCTGCTCTGGATGCGCACCGAGGAGGTGCAAACCACAGCTCTCATGGCTTCTTCTTTCCCCACGCCATCACGGGAAAGTCTTTTAACTTCAGTTCCTCAGTAGCTCTTCTTTTTGGCCAGTTAAGAGAGAAGATGGCATAAAGGGAACTGAGGCCATCTCTGACACGAGGGTGCAGACTGTGGTGGGAAGCTCTGGGTGTCCTCTGCCCACTGGCTGAAAAATTATTCTACTTCTTTGAAATAGACTTTTTCCTAGTTTTAAATCCCTTTTGTTTGTTTATAAATATGTAAAAGGTGAGTGTCAGGAGGATGGATCCAGGCTCTTCTCAGTGATGTCCAAATGATAGGATAGGAGGCAAGGGGTACAAGCTGGAGCATAGGAGGTTCCACAAAATCATTAGGAAAAACTTTTTTGCCATGAGGGTGACAGAGCCCTGGCCCAGGCTGCCCAGGGAGGGTGTGGAGTCTCCTTCTCTGGAGACATTCAAAACCCGCCTGGATGCGTTCCTGTGCGATCTACTGTAGGTGATCCTGCTCTGGCAGGGGGGCTGGACTAGATGATCTTTTGAGGTCTCTTCCAACCCCAAACATTCTGTGAGTGATTCTGTGTTGTGTTTTTGGCCTCCCCACAACTGGTGCTGCTCTGTAAACCTGGATTGTGTCTCACCTCCATCTCCTTTCTGGACCAGAGTGTCCCAGCCTTCCCAGTCTTCTCTCTTCCTAATGTGGTTGCATGAGGGTATGTTTTCAGTCATGTATTTTTTTAAATTATAGTTTGCTGTGTAATACATGAGGCTCAGCAGCATTTACAGCCTGTGTTTGCTGGGCAATAAGCAGCAGTCAAAATAAACCTTTCCACCTAAAAGAATAAATATCCTTTGTAGAACTATACTTTAGAGACTTGTAAAGACCTAAAAAAATGCTTTTAATGAAAATTCTCAAGACATTTCTGGTGATGAAAAACGTAAGAGTGAGGCTAAGCCACTGTGTGTGTATTTCTTGAGTTACTCTCAAAAAAACCTCTTTTGTGGTGCTACAGTTCCTGGGAAGGGCAAAAGCCACCAACCCTCAAATTCATGGAAGTGGTTGGGTTTGACATTAAACTATCCGGCATCTCTGCCATTTTCCCTACCCCAGCTTTGCCACACAAGTATTATGTCCCTTAGCTACCAGGCACTGCGTTGTTACTTGCACAGGAAAAGCTCGGAAGCTTTTACAGCTGTTTTCCCACTGCCTGTTGAAGATAGACAACCTGTGCAAGCATGTCTCCGACTGCCAGCCACCTGCACAGTTGGGATTTAAATGATCAGTTGGGTTTCAGTCTGAAGTCTGCCTGCCTTTTGGACAGATTTACATCGATTCTTGCAACTAGACTCTTTTTTTTTTTTTTTTTTGAGAACTGCATATTTTGTTCTTTTGTAAGAACTATTTAATTTCTTTTATTTTTTTGTTGTTAAATTTATTCTATCCTGATAACCAGGTGCCCAGTGACTGCAAGCGGGTGGGCTGCATGAAGAGAGTTGGCGGATCCCCGGGACAGGGCTCTTGGCTGTTTTGAGTGATGCTCGTGTGTCATCCAAGTCGGTGTCTTCTCAACTTCTACCACTTCTAGGGCTGTGACTCTGGTCTTAGGGATTACTGTTGTATTGCATTAGTTTTTACAATAATGTTCGATCTCAGCAGGTTAACAAGTGTTTAATTTTTTGTATCCACACCTTGTTTTTGTACTCTTCCGCTCTCTGAAAACCATCTTCTATGTGTCTCTCTTGTCTTGCTGTGTGTTTCCTGCCCCTTGGCGATCTTTTTCTTTGTCAGTTTCTTTGTCAAAAATCCTTCGATTTTTCTGTCTACCAAGTCGTTTTAATCAAACCTTTCTTTCTCTGTTTCCTTATAATCTGGCAATTTATACTTCCCATACTCTAAGCCTTTCCCAAAATACATGTTTGCTGACTTCTTACTGTCACCTGTGCTCCTTTCATTGTTCCTCAGGCTTGAACACGCTTATATCCTCTCATGTATATTGATAGCGCTTTCGATTTTCTACCTCCAAACACTGTTTCGCTCTGGTTCCCTGCTGCTCCGCTCCACATCTCTCTCATCTTATGGAGAAGGGATGTTAGATTGGCTTTCCTTGCAAGCTCCTTTCTTTGTTTTCTTCCCAAGGTAAGCGAGGAAGAGCAGAAACTGAGTCCAGCCTCTCCAGAAACCTCTACAACTGGGCAAAACAGCTCGACTTTGTGATGTGTTACGAAGGCGTTGCCGGTTCCCCAAATGGGGAAACTTGGCCTGTACCTCACTTGGTCTATCAGTTGAAGCTTCTCCCAAACATGCTTGGCGTAGCAAAATGTGATGCACTTTTCCAGGAGAGCTAATTTTATATAATAGGATATGAAAGTAAGTTCTAGATGATATGTGTGAAAGTGAAATAAAAACTTGAGAAGAAATTTGCTGCCTTTTTATCGTCCCTTATTTTGAGATAGGATAGAAATCATGGACAGATCCAGATAAGTCTAACGTGTTCATTGCTAAGTAATCAAACTGTTTCCCTTTAACTCTCATTTTTCCTTGCAGTGTTCCATCATAAATTTTTATTCATGAAAATCAGCTCTTCACATTTTTGGAGACAGTGCTGCGGAGGGACAGGCTAGTTTGCACTTGGCAGAAAGGATGTAACTAACACTGATTTTCTTCTGGAAAACGTGTTAAAGAGAACTTGAAATACATTTAAAACAACCAGCAAAAATCAAATTATAGAATCATAGAATGGCCTGGGCTGGAAGGGACCTTAGAGATCATATAATCCAACCTCCCTATCATGGGCAGGGATGTCTCTCACCAAATCAGGCAACACATGGGGACTGAACAGGGATGTTGATGTCTTGTTGTATGGAATTTTTTTGGGTAATTTCTATTTTGGGGGGTTTTGTGAGTTTTTCTTAGTGAAGAAGCTGTAGGCTTGTTGGTTTTAGGGTCCTGCTGCCAGGGAGAGCTTTGCAGTGGGTCTGCACAGACTCTGATGAATGTTGTGGGGCTTTGAAACAGGAAAAAAGAACAGGTTTTATTATGCTATAAACTAGAATAATTGACTGTACAAACAGAAGTCAAATGATACGGGAAGGTGTAAAAGAAAATAAGAGGCTCACGTACAAATCCTTCCTTGACCGTTGTGTCCAGGTGAGTAGATTCATTTTCCCAGCCGTGGTTCCAATTGCTCAGTGACTTAGTGGTGGCAAGCCCTTAGCTCGAGACACGGTACTCACTTGTTTTAGTCTCGTAGTTTTTCATCAGGACGTGTGAAGGGTTATAGTGGGTCACCTGTGATTGACTGCTCGGTGCTGAGCAGAGTGAGAACGCGGCAGTGTTTTCCTAGAGTGCTCTTTCAGCCTCCTCTGATGGGTGGCTCAGAGACTGCTCGTTAGAGGTGATCTCGCTGGTTTTAGCATTTGCTGTTTTCCCACTGTGAATTTATCCAGTCACTTTGAACCTGCCTAAACCGTTTTCACAGCTTAACCATATACCCAGTGTTTTCTTCTGAACTTGCTCCTTGCTGATTTCATTGAATTTTACGGAATCGTTGCATTGGACAAAATGGGGAGCAGCAGTCCCCAGCAATCTCCTCTGTGCCGGTCTCACCTGTAAGACCTGCACCTTAGCAGGCAGGAGATTCCTAGTGCTGTGTGCTGACATCAGTCAGTGACTGGGGCAGAGGGAAATAGCAAGTATAAATACAGCCTCTCCCGTTCTGAAACAGGGTCACTCACTTTGGCATTTGCAATGTGTGTTTTCTATCTCCTTCACATCCCTGTGTTACCTGTGAGCGATGAAGAGCAGAGGCTGGAGCTCTTCCGCCTGTGGGCCTTCTCTCATCATCCTTCTTTGGCCTCAAGAACTGGCCAAGGGCTCCATACTTCTCTCTGCGGTCCGTCTTTTGAACTACTTATGAAAACTGTGAGGACCTGCTGTATCTATTGCACAGCCACCCCTTTAAATTCAGTTAATAAAACAAGATATTGTGGTATCCGGAAACAAGTTTCTACTTTGCACCAATTTTCATTGATCAGCTGAGAAGAGAGTAGACACCTCTCATTTTATTCCTTTTGGGGCTTCAGTTTATTTTCTTCTCATAGATTTTTCTTTACTTTCCTCTTAAGCTTTTGTTTTCGGTGCATGTTTAACATGAGTTGATTGGGAGATGCAGCCTTTTCCTCAATTTTCAGCCCTTTAGCAACTTAATACATTGAGACAGAAAGGAAGGAGAATGAAAGCTATTTCTTCTCCTCCTTGATTAAGCTTTCTACTTCAGTAGTAAAATGCAGTAACAATGTAAAAGTAGGGCAGCAGCATGAGAAAGGAGGAAAAATAATTGGTGAAAATGAATTTTATTTTTGTAAATAACTACTTGAAAGTACAGTTTGGAATGGGAAAGGCATCATGTGTCACAGTGGCAATGCAAATGGCACAAAACTAATACGAAATTGTAAGACTTCTCCAAGGGGCTTGATCCCTTCTGCGTCAAATGCAGGCTGCTGTATATATTTGCACTGGAGTATTTTATTCTCGTTAAAAGTAATGGTGTGTTTAGCAAATTTCTTGGTGAAATGGCAGCATTATAGGCAGCTTTGCAGTTCTAGATGAACAGTGTATATTCAGAAAGAATATGTATTTTGTTGCATTTACTGCAGCGACAACATGGCAATGTGCCTTTTTGTTCAAAGCAGTTTAAGAAGTGCTTAATCATATAATTGATGAATTTAAAGGATAACTGTAGTGCCAGGTAAAGAATTTATTAAATTAACATAATTTTAAACCCTGTTGAAAGGATTTTAGTGAATATTTGAATCTTAAAATGCTGGGAAAAAGAAATGTCTTTGGTTAAATTTCTACTTCTTTTTGGAAATACTCAAGAGAGTAACTCTTATTCACACAGCAAATACATTATATTCTTTGTAAATAGAAATAGAGCCTCTCCTATTCTGAAATGGGCTCACTCACTTTGGCACTTTAGATGTGTATTTTGTGTCTTCTGCACACCTGGAGAGAAATGTTTGTGTTTTCAAGTCAAATGATACATTCTAAAAGGGCAGCAGATGATATCTTATTTTTCCTTTGAAAGAAATAACAACAGACTCACCAATCTTAGAGGTGTTTTTGTTTCTCTCTGATTAATACTTGGGAAATGGGAGAAAAAGCAGAGCTATCTTCAATGGTTCAGTATGTTCAATCACAAAATATCATGTCTAAGAAGTCATCTGTATTTCTGGCCAGTTTCTACGACTCTTTTCTCAAATTATGTTAATGTGGCAAACTTCTGTGTCACTGACACGCAGTTCAGAAATCTTCATCTGGAGGCCTGTTCTTATTTCATTAATTTTCCCTTAAATAGTGGTGCCTAATTATGAGCTACATTAAAGCTTTTGTATAAAAGGAGGAAAATCTAATGCAGCTAAAATGAAATGTTTTCACTTTATAGGCTTTCTGGGGGCTGTTTTTGAACTGGAGTAATAGTAATGGCAATCAAAAAAATTGCTCTGACTTCAAGGCTCTTAGCTAAGTGTGGGAACTGGACAAATTGGAGTTGAAAGGACCTCTCCAATTAACATGTCTTCTGCTCATGTGTTGGACAATACCCTGAATAGCCAATTAATTACAGATGTTTCAGCTTGTGTGGTTTTAGGTCAGATCATAGAGGTGGCTCATGCCTGCTGGTAGTTTTTGGGGGTTTATTTTTTCCTCCTCTGATAGCCTAATGAGAAAATAAGCACTCTAGCCAGGGGGTAAGTTGGTAAGAAGGTCTGGGTCCAAATGTCAGACTTCTGCAGTACTGGGCTCAAACGGGTCTGTTGGGGAGGGGAGAGTTTTTTCTGTGTGGTGACTTCTTTGCAATGACCTTGTTTTTCTTCTAGACAAAGGTTTGAAGAGCAAGAGTAGCACTGGGGGAATTGGGATAGGTAAGAATCTGCATATTAAAATGAGTTTTAGAAAATACTGCAAAGGGTAATTGCTCATTATTTCTCTTCATTGAAAACTTCGTATTTTGGAAATTTTTTTGTTCGAAGAACTTAGCTTTTAGGTGGAAGAGTTTCTGAACAGATGTGGCAGATGTAGCGCCCTGCCTATCTGCAGCCTCAAAACTGAACCTTAATAATGTTGTGTACAGATTTAGAGAAGATTCCTGATTTCTTTTTGAGGTATGGGGTTTACTGTCAGCAATTTCAGCCTGGGGTCTATATGTGGAATTTAAAATAATGTGAATGAAAGCTATTAAGCAAGTAGCCTGGATATTCAAAAAGCTTTGTGTCTTACTGGCATTCTTTCAGGACCTATTGTCTTCCCAAACTGTCAGGGAGCCCAAAATAAAGGTTATTAATCTCTATATATCCGTTGTATGCCTTGCCTTACACGAAGGCTCTGTCTCAGGAGACATACTTGACTTTTTTCTTTTCTTTTCTTCTTGCAGTATGGCTGTTTGCAAGGCCAGCAGTTCACTTCACTGGATGCTGACTATAGTTTTCACTTGGCCTATAAACTATATTTTGCACCCACAGAGCTGAAATCTGTGCACCTTCTGCACCTGGGTACCATTTCCAACTTTCAGCAGCAAAGACATTGGCTTAAAAAAGAAAGTGGCCATGAAGTGGGATTTTTCATTTTTCTAACTTTAGTGCATCATATTCTCCTCTACCCTTCAAACTTTGAGGAAAGTCTCCAGTCGGTGCCAGATGGCTGATTAGGTAGAAAATGTGTGCATGAGCCATATTAATAGAAATGTTTGTGCCTGAACCGCATTAGTACTAACCTCGCTTGTTTTGATCCTGGGAGAGGCTGATAATGCTTGTTATGCAATGCTGAAGTGACAAATTAGCCATTAAGATTTTATAGCCGACGTTTTTATTAAATACTTGTTGCAGGGTGTTTTTGGCCTCAGAAATTGATGTGCTAAGGGTGTAACATTACTGCTGTCTGCGGCCACCTCAGAGTGTTATTCTTGGGGTTCAGTGGGGAGGGAGAAGTCAGCGATTGTCTGATGAGATGCAACATTTAAAAATGGTGCCTGGGACTGATATCCTTATCAATATGTACTTCTAATTTTGCTTGATTTGAGGCACAGTTATAGCCTGTCCCCCTTCAGGAGTTGGCTGGGTTTGTTTAAGAGACGGAGGTGAGGAGCTCTTTTTTCCCTGCAAGGTGAAGCTGAAGGATTAAGGCAAAGGGATGAGGATGTTGAGCACCGGTTCTGTGGCTGAACCAGGAAAAAAAAGCAAATGTCAGAGCTGCTTTTCCCCTCTGGCTCATCCCATGGGCTGGGGAAGGTTAGGGGGCAGCAGTGAATCAGTGGCTGTGCTGTGCTGACCGCGGAAGGCAAAACTACGTGGCTATTTCAAGCTGTCATGCTCAGTAGTGGTCACAGATGTGGTTTCCCAAACGCTGATTGCTGTGGTGCTGGTGGAGATCTGGTGGCAGTTCAGGGAATTTTTGACTTCTTGTGGTGTGAGGAGCTGTTAATCTGATGGTTGTAGATACTGGAAAAAGCTTGAAGTTCCCAGGTACTAAGTAAGGTCACCCTGTAAGGAAAAGGTGGGGTAAAGGGCTCAGGAGTGATTCTGGATCTGTAAAATCGTATTGGAACAAATAAAGTGCTTCTGAAGTGCAAAATAAATAGGTGTATATGGACATCATCTCCTGCTACACTAATAAAATGTCTGCTGCTCAAAACCCATTTCATTTTCTTATGTCTGCACTTTCTACATAGATCTGGCTTCAATTTATTTTGTTGACTTAAAAAGTGTTTATTTGGACATTAAAAATGGAATCATCCATTCCATTATTTTCCTTGTGCACCTCAATTTCAGGCTTATCTGCATGGATGAAGTAATGTTCCAGGAAATCTTTTTTTTTTTTAATTGAAAGAGATCTATTATTACTTGCAGAACCTATGTAGAAAGTTGCCCAGTTGCTAATAATCTGGGATTTCCCCAGAGTATTTTTTTTGCTTGCTTAGAGTATTTGCAATTATCAGTTTCTATCTCGATGGGATAATTAAAAAATAATTTACCACTTGGAAGGAATAGGTCTCTTTGGGCAATCTGCACTGCTATTGGTTAATTATTACTAATTTTTGGTTATCTAATACAGTTCTTCCTGACCTGACATCTGCATAATGTAGAAGCTAATGAGAACAGAAATTAAGCCTGATAGCTGACATGTCCTCTACTCGCTTTGAGAGAGTAAGGTGGAAGGAGATTAAAAACAAAATGGTCAAAGTGGGACTTCAGCATTACTGGAAACTTTATATTATGCATAGAATTTTTATGTAGATGGATATGTGTGTAGAGAGAGAAAGGCACCTGTGATTTTTGTCATACTAGCTGAAACACACACTACAAAATACGAATATTATGATGTACTGTGCATAAGCTTAATACTTAGTTGCTGTGGGACTGGCTGTAAAATCAAAATGTTACTCTTTCTTTGCAATAAATGAATTTTTTTGCTTTTACAATTGCTAAGGAAATATTTCCATTGCGTGATACCCAATAGTGCTGCTTATTTTATGCCTTTAATGTATCTGAGAAACATTTCTATTTAAAACCAATATCAGATTGTCAGACTCTCCCGTTTGCTGTACTTGGTTTGAGATGGCGAGGGTGGGTTACTTCTCCTGCACCGTGCTAGTTCTTGCCTGGTGTTAACACCTGGTGGGTTTTCTACACCTCTCTTGGCTCCTAAATATTTATCTGTGTAGAAGTTGAAGTTATTCCCAGAGCTTATACTGAGCTGTGATAGGGGTGGAGATTATGGAATCTAACAGTATTTTAAAATACTCTGTGTTTTAACAACATAACAAGAGGCACAGAAATTAGGGTAAAGGGAAAAGACAGGTTTTAGGGTGTTAATTCAAATTTTTGTTCAAAGCGATTGGGTGTTTTCTGCAGAGTTGCTGGTGTGAAACCTTTCCTCTTCGTTACTGGCAAGAGGTTTATGCCCGTGCACGTGGATGCGGAATACGGATGTGATATTTGCTCCTGGGTAGATCCCAGCCCGTAGCTCCAGGAGGCACTTTGTGCCAATACTGCTGGAAAGCCCGAATGTGCCGTTTTTTCTGTGATTTGGGGGCAAGAAGGAGAAATGGTCTAAACATTTTTATTTTATCCAGTCCAGCAAACTCAGATGTGTTTGGGTGCCACGCCAGCAGGAGCTCTTGGGGGAGGAAAATCAGTTTTCTGGGTCAAGGAGAGAAGCAGAATTTGAGCCCCAAAAATAAATTACGATGAGCTGCGGTTCTGGTAGCCAAAGGGCGCGGGTGGCTTCTCCCGTAGGAAATCGCTTGAGATTGGTGCAGCAGCGCTTTGCCGAGGGAGCCCGCAGGATTGCCACGGCTCAACAGATGGATGCAAGGGGAGGAAAGAGGTTTGCAGAGACAAAACTGCTGTGATTTCTCTAAAAGAAACTGCTCTGCCTTGAAACAGATAGCAGAACTCCTTCTGGTATTTAATCTCTACATTAATTTTTTTTAATTTACTTTTTTGCATCTAATAGGGAGTTTTCAGTGGCTCATGGGCACGTGGAGACCACTGATGAAACTGGAGTGCGTGTGCGAAATTAACTGTAGGTATTATTTTAAATCAAATAAAGGTAAGATACCTTTAGCAAGACCATTAAGGGAAATACTAATCTGATGTTCAGCTTGGGTCTTGCAGCTTTTAGATGGGTAAAAGCTTGTTTTATTTGGCTGAGACTGGGTTATTTCAATTAGCTGTGAACACAGGCAGGTTTATTCGGAGACAAAAGGCCATCTAGCATATTTTGGAGGTAGTTTACTTCTGTAGCTATGACTTTTATTGATCCAGAGCAATTATTTTGTTTTTTAAAAATGCTTCATTTCACTTTTGTTGACTGCAGAGCAATACAATCATGTTACACTTTGAATTTTTCTTAATGAGAAAATCGCCGTATCTCGGTTGAGAGGATTATTCTGATAAATGGGCAAAATCTGTCCCCATCTCAAAAAAGAAACACTTTTTTTTTCCTATTCAGCAGCCACACAGCTCATGAAATATGTTGACAGATGCAAACAAGCAAGTTAGAAAGTCCGTACAATAAGATCGCAGCAGAACTTTTAAACAAAAAAAAAAAAGGGGGAGGAGTGCAGCATATGAAACGAAGCCATCTGTCTCTGTGTTACAAGGCATTCATTCCCTTGGAGAGCATAATTACAGGTCTGGCTTTTCTGTTACTGGAATTTTTTCTCCAAAATTTTCCCTACGACAAATAGAATTGATTCAGAGTAATGTAAAATAAGAGTTATGGCCACAGAGTTGTAACTTCCATTGCTGCTCTGCATCTCTGTGGTGGCATTAGGTGAGAATTGTGGTGTCTGTGGTAGCCGTTGACTGGCTTGGTGACTTGCTAGAAAACCACCTCTTTATGCTTTATCAGGAAAAGAATTTAGTATGTTGGAACAATTCTTTTTGGGATGACAGGTAAATTCTCAGTCCTGCTGCTTTAACTGATAAATTGCTTTTGAACTTGCTAAATACTAATTATAACTTCTAAATAAAATGGAAAGAACAGCTGAATTGTATTCCTTACAAGGGGAAATTGAGCAAATTTCAGTATTTAGCTTAAAATTCTAGAATATATTTTTTAAATCTATTTTTAGATATGTGTATTATTCAAATAATATTTTATCTATATCTGAATCATTCAAATTAGCAGTCTCTTGTTCCACTTAGTCATTACAGCCCTATTAAAAAAGAAAAAAAAAAAAGATTTAAGACTTAGTCTTACAGTAAAACTGAATCAGGTGATCTTTTACTTGGAGGATTTGCCCTGGTTGAGGAAGAGTGGGTTAGGGATCAGTTTGAACGCTTGAACATCCGTAAATCCATGGGCCCTGATGGGTGCTGAGGGAGCTGGCAGGAGTCATTGCCGGGCCACTCTCCATCATCTTGGGTAAGTCGTGGGCAACAGGTGAGGTGCCTGAAGACTGGAGGAAAGTGAATGTCACCCCAGTCTATAAGAAGGGCAGGAAGGATGACCCAGGTAACTACAGACTGGTCAGCCTCACCTCCATCCCTGGAAAGGTGATGGAACATCCTATCCTTGGTGCTGTCTCTGGGCATATCAGGGATAAGAAGGTTATTAGGAGCAGTCAGCATGGCTTTGCCGAGGGGAAGTCGTGTCTGACCAACCTGAGAACCTGTTATGAGGACATAACCAGGTGGATGGATGGTGGCCATGCAGTGGATGTGGTCTCTCTGGATATCAGCAAGGCCTTTTCTCTGGATATCAGCAAGGCCTTTGACACCATCTCCCACAGCATCCTCATAGCTAAACTGAGGCAGTGTGGTCTGGATGACCGAGTAGTGAGGTGGGTCACTAACTGGTTGAAGGGAAGAAGTCAGAGAGTTGTGGTCAATGGGGCAGTGTCCAGTTGACGGGTGTCTAGTGGGGTCCCTCAGGGGTCAGTG
>NW_009715643.1:0-70566 GCF_000703405.1 Apaloderma vittatum | reverse complement strand
CGGAAGGCAGGGACAATTATTACAGCGTGGTGAGATGATGGAAAAAGACAAATGATCGGGAATTCAGAAGGCTGAGTGCCAAGTCCCTAACAGGTAATAGGCAGGGGACACCCCGGACAAACGTATGTGTGGGAATGTGCACATATGTGCATTTGTTTGGGTATCAAGAGCAGAGGAAGGAAGCAGTGACCTCTGATCTTGTCATACACGGAATAACTGCGGAGCAGGGAGATGTGCCCAGGGACCATAGGAAGATGGAGTTCAGTCTAGGATCAGCTCTGAGAGTATGAGTGTGCTGCTACACAGGAATCATAGAATCACAGAATGGCTTGGGTCGAAAGGGATCTTAAACGTTACCTAGTCCCACCCCCCCCGCCATGGGCGAGGACGCCTCTCACTAGACCAGGTTGCTCAAAGCCCCGTCCAGCCTGGCCTTGAACACCTCCAGGTATGACACATCCACAACTTTCAAGGGGAACCTGTTCCGGCATCACACCACTCTCATAGTAAAGAACTTCTTCCCAATGCCTAATCTAAATCTTCCCTGCTCTAGATTAAAACCATTGCCCTTTGTCCTATTGCTACACGTCCTTGCCAACAGCCCCTCCCCAGCTTTCCTGTAGCCCCCTTCAGGTACTGGAAGGCCGCTATAAGGTCTCTCTGGAGCCTTCTCTAGGCTGAACAATCCCAACTCTCTCAGCTTGTCATCGTAGAAGAGGTGCTCCAGCCCTTTTATCATTTTTGTGGCCCTCTTCTGGGCCCCCTTCAACAGATCCATGTCCTTCTTGTGTTGAGGGCTCCAGAGCTGGACAGTGCTCCAGGTGGAGTCTTACAAGAGCAGGGCAGAGGGGCAGAATCACTTCTCTCGATCTGCTGGCCATGTTTCTTTTGGCACAGCCCAGGACATAGCTGGCTTTCTAGGCTGCCAGCACACATTGCTGGCACACGTTGAATACCTCAGCAACCAGCACCCCCAAGTACTGCTCTGCAAGACTGCTGTCAGTCCACTTGTTGCCCAGGCTGTATTTGTGCTTCGGATTGCCTTGACCCAGGTGCAGGACCTTGCCCTTGGCTTTGTTGAACTTCATGAGGTTGGCATGGGCCCACCTCTCAAGTATGTCAAGGTCCCTCTGGTCGGCATCCCTACCCTCTGATGAATCGACAACACTACACAGCTTGGAGTAGGAACAGGATGTTAAGGAAGGGGCTTGCAGTATTGTTTGTGGTTTGCAAGGGCTACTAAAGCAACGGATTACAGGAGAGGGAGAAAGCTGGTGGAACAGCTTGTTCTGGCCCATTCCCGATGGAGAGCTGGGAGGTGCTGGAGGAGTGACTGGTCAAATGCACAGCATCTTCGTTATGGAGACTAGTCACTCTAGAAAAGTGTTAGTAGGAAGGATAGAGCAGGGAAAATCTTGGGCTAATGTACTGATCAGCACATCAAGGATGAAGTATTCCAGCTCCTCTAATCTTTATTCTGCTAAAGTTGCATAAACATGCAACAGCTGCAGGCATGTGCTTTCCCTCATGATATAAAGGGAGTTTTAAAATTTAGCCTCGAGACAATGGGAACAGATTTAAGTGCTTGGAATCCATGTAATGAGTATTTGTTAACAGTCCTTTTAGAAGTAACTGATTTTACCTTTTAAGGGGTGTGGAATTAGCAAAAATGGAACAAATAAATTAGTTTTTTGTATTGGAGTGCAATATGGAGCAGGTGCAGAGGTTACATGGAGTCTGCAGGGTACCTTTGAACCAAATACTAGAGAGACTCAGTTCTATCAGCCTATGTATGCTGCAGGTTAATTTGGAACACTGAGCATATCCAAACAAAGCTTGGTATTAATCCTGTAATATAAGGAAGGAAATAGGGAATATCAGAAATATTGAAGGAAATATGGAATATCAGAAATTAATTATTCTGGAACACATTCAGAGCCTGCCTCTTCTGTACAACCTGCCTGGCAAAACTTGCCTGGCGTACTGGCTGCCTGGCAAACATCATGGTAACAATACAGAAGGCATGGGCACACCTGACATTTAATAAATGGAAATATTTGTAGTGAATCCTCAGACTCTGAGATTGAGTCTGAATGTGACCCACACATAAAAGGCAAGGAGGTGGTGGAAGCAGGACCCATCATACAAATGACGGAGCAGCAGCAACAAGCAGACAGGGCAGTGGAGATCCCTTGTACTTACATTCCAACGAGCCAAGAGAACTTTTAGCTATCTATCAGCAAAGGTGTGGGGAAGAAATACTAGCATGGATTCTGTGTGCTTAGGACCATGAAGCTGCATCTATTTGTTAATAAGCGAAAAAAATTTATGGTGTCCTATAGCCACTGATGCTCGGGTACAACTGGGATATGCTCAGTTACAAAATGTCAGAGATCACAATAGGCAGGATATTATTAAATCCATCCTGTATCCATGGTTATGTGCAGCAGTTTTAATAGCATATGCAGAACCAGCTGATTTAATATCAACACTAGGAAACTAGCGTCCAATGGAGGAAGATACTGATGTGTTGCAGCACTTGGGGATGGCTCATGCATTGTGTACAGGATCCAATCCGGACAACGTGATGATAGTGAAAAGTACCAAAATGCACTTTATGAGAGGGGTGCCTCCTTCACTAAAATCATAGCAAGTTCCCTGAGGGAAATAAGGGCTGCAGTGTCAGGATCATCTGTTTGGGTGGTGAGTAGAGGAAAACCAGCAAAATCAAAAAGAGCCACAGGATGGGTGACAAGAAAACAGATGTGGAATGACCTTGTACAAACTGACGTACCATGAACAGCAATAGATGGGATTACAACATAAGAAATGTTTTGCCAGTGGCAAAAATTAGCATTCACACAAAAAAGCCAACCACCCTTGGCCTCATTACCAGCTCGGCACCCACCCCCCCCATCCCACCTGCCACCTCAAAGCAGGACACTGCCTGATGACTGCCGAGACTGCAAATTCCCTGAAACTGCTGCTGATGTAGCTTCTTATCATGAGGGGGACATTCTTCCCTGCTAATTGTGGTCAGGCACCCTCACTGTTTACATTGTATCAATGACTTATTATGGCAGACTCACAGCAGAAAATTGAAGAAGCTGCTGAATCACTGAAAAAAATGTTTAAAAGATCGAGGTTGGGCAACTAATCCAAAGAAAATACAGGGCACTACTGTACAATTCTTGGGAATAATTTGGAATATACAAAAATACGCTATATGGAAGGCAGAAATATGGAAAGAAATTTGGCAGTATGTACAGAAGTAGCCCTTTATAGCAAAGCGCGTCTCAGCTCATCAGAAAGATGATTCGCTTGAGACCCCCGAGTATGCCCCATGGTTCTGTACCCCAACTTCTCTGCTTATTTTACACCCTCTGTTAATATCAGATTCTGGAGTTCTTGTATTCCAGATTTCTTTGACAAATACCTGTGCTTTATCCACAGGAGATGGCATTGGAACAGTGTTCCTAGTGTTGAGAATCAAATACAAAATTGAAGTTCCACCTGAAAAAGCACAAGGTACACCTCTGCAATCTACATGGTCAATTGCCCACACTGGGCTATTGAACCTGAAGCAATACTAGCTGAAGGGGCACAAGCAACAGCGTATGTATTCCTTGAAGGAGGTGACAATCCTGCTTTCCTACCCTACCACAGGTTGGCTCGTCATGCTTTCACAAGCACATGCTCTGGATCCATTTCTGCAAAATCAACGTGTCACCACTTAGATTTGCCTAGCCTCTATGGTAATTAACTTGTCAGCCCTTTATTAAAAATTAATAGCTGCAGATCTTTAGAAAATGTGTTTAGAGTGTTAACTCCAGTAGCTATGTCACAGAATTACACTATGCTAAGTGAATTCCTTACTAATGTTTCATATTGCTGTTTTCTCTGAGTAGGTAATGGCTGTACACCAGTGAATATTACAAAATTGATTGATGGTGGACTATTTCCTCCTTTGACACCATAAACGCTGCTTCGACCTTTAAGGCATGTGTTGCCTCCACAAAACTGATGAATCAGAACGATATTCAACATCTTCCAGACTTAATGCATCATATGAAAAAATCTACAAACGATGCCTGGCTGACATCGTGGCTGTGTTCCCTGAGAGGATGAACAGGACACCTGATTTAAATTACTATTGTAGAAATCTGTTTATGCCTTCCTCTATATGTGTTTCTTGCATGTCTTTGTAAATTACATTCTAATATAACTCGCAAGCCTAAATAGACACCTCCAACTTTGCCAGTAAATGCAGTCTCTCAGCCAAGTAACAAGTAATAGGACACAAGGAAATGGCTTCAAGATGCACCAAGGGAAGTTTAGGTTGGATGTTAGGAAGAATTTCTTTACTGAAAGGATTATCAGGCATTGGAATGGGTCCCCTTCCCTGGAGATTTTTAAGAGTCAGGTAGACATTGTGCTTAGGGAGATGGTTTAGTTGAGGACTCATCAGTGTTAGGTTAATGATTGGACTCAATCATCTTAAAGGTATTTTCCAATGTGGGCAATTTTGTAATTCTGTAATATAACAGAAGATTGGTGAGGAGGACTGTAGGTACGCTCAGGTGACTTGAGGCCAAGGTGTCGGAAAACACACAGGTAGCGCTAGATAACTCCTCGTCCTTGTGGGCTCAAAAAGCACCACAGCCATGCTCAGATAACAGAGGCCTGGGGTGGACATGGAGGCATCTCTTGCATTCGTCCCCCGATGTGGGAAGGAACAAAGCAAAGCTGTCGTGTGAGTCCTGGGAACTCAGGCAGAGCAATGGGTTAAACGTATCAAAGCAGCACGTTCAATACCACACGCTGTGTAGCAAGGGGAGACCTCCTTGGGCGTGCGCTGCTACTGGCCATGCTGCTTGTGTGATGGCTGCCCGAGTGCCTCCGCCTGGGCACTGCTGCAAAGATTCTCCAGATTCCCAGGTGATGAGAATAAATTTACGCTTGGCATTTCAGCTGTGGTTTGTGGTTGTTCCTGTGTCCTGCCTGTTTTGGCCCATACAGTAAAGAGTTAATTGCTTTCTCATGGACAATACAGCAGAGTCAGGAGTGCGCCAGAGGAGTGGTGCCAATTTTTGTTTTGACAATAGGATGGATCTTCAATGACAGGATGGTGACTGGGGAACATACTGAAGGAGGGGCATGAACAGTGGTATATAAAATCTTTCATTAATCTGCTGAAAGTCTTCAGAGCAAGACACTGCAAACACTCTAGATTTTCAGAATTTGTACTATTTAGCCTCAACATCTACAACAATTTCATGTCCATTTTGTTTCTATATTTTTTTTCATCTCAGAGTAGCTCCTTTTAAATTCCAGGAACATGGAATCCCCAGCCAAAAGCATCCAAATAACCTCTTAGATGGGGACTGATGTAAAATGATAAATTGTCTCATTATGAATTTTATTATTTGCTCCTGATAATATCAGACAAAACAAATTTTTGGAGGCTTCATGTTTCTGATATACACATAAAACTAACTGAGACTGTGTAAGTCTTTGCTCTTCACATTCCAGTCCAGCTCCTGTAATCTTGTATGCAGCAACTGTGAGTAAGTACTTGCCCTTGTGTTAGGTCAAACTTCTAAATTGTGAAGACATGCTTTTGCTCAGGCAGTATCTTGAAAAATTTAATTTCAGCCATATTGATTTATTCTTTGCTTTCCTTATGTCCTTTTGTTTAGTGATATTCATGTCTCCTAAATGATTTAATCTAAAAGCATTTACAAGAGCTTAATTTCTTTTAACATTAGGACCCGTCACTTAATTAGTTTCCCTTTCTTTTGAAATCTCCTTTTCTAACTATTAGTGGGAAAGCATCACATTTTGATATCATTCCTTTTCAACAGTGAACATCACCATCCATCCTGTGTCTCAGCTACTGTTGCTCTAGAAATTACCTTCTGTGCATTAAGAGATGCACATCTCCAGTATTGTTCACTCATTCCCATAGTACCCATTTCCAAGTAGATTAAAACACAGTAAGATGCCCCATAATTGTTTTTTTTTAAAAAATCTGTATCCTGAAAAAAACAAAAAAAGGAATTTAAAACAGTTTATTGACAAGTCTTAAAACCAACTGGAGTTCTTAGGAGGTGATCTGGAGCTACTAGTTGGTCCATGGGATAATAGTAAAACTGACAAATGACCCGAAACATGCAGTGCTGCAGTACAACACCCCTGTAGTACTTCCTGACTCTATTGGGTCAGGCCGAGGTGGAGTTAAACTTCCCACAGCAGCTCTCTCGGTGCTGTTTTTGGAGTGGTAGCTAGAAGGGTGTTGATAGCACCCCAGTGTTTTGGCTACTGCCAAGCAGTGCTCACACAGCACCAAGGCTGTGGTTTTGGTTTTTTTTTCCAACGTTCCCCCAACAGTAGGCTGGGGGTGGGCAACATCTTGGGAGGGGACACAGCCGGGCCAGCTGACCCAGACTGACCAAAGGGATATTCCATACCATATGACGCCAGCTCAGATATAAAAGCGAGAAGGAAGAGGCAAGTGGGGGGAAATTTGCTGTTTGTGTTTGTCCTCCGGAGCAACGGCTACGCGTACTGGAGCCCTGCTTCCTGGGAAAGCAGCCAGACATTGCCTGCTTATTGGAAGTAGAGAATAATCTATGTTTGGCTTTGCTTCCATGCGCGGTCTTTGCTTTTGCTATGTTAAACTGCTTTCATCTTAACCCACAGGCCTCTCATTATATCTTCCCTCTCCCTTGTCCATCTAAAAAAAAAGGAGTGACAGAGCAGCTTTCGTGAGCTCCTGGCCTCCAGTCAGGGCCAAACCACCACAGAGACGTTGAATAGTTCCGATTTTGGAATCTGAAATCACATGAACACCCTCCCCCTCCCCATTTCTCTGCATTAACTACAGAATATGCCTCCTTCCAGCTTTTCAAATCTGTGTGTCTGATACAGGGCCAACAGACACCCCACATTTTGCAGGGTGAGCTATCTGTGCTCCCACAGCCTGTTGCCTTCCATGTTACTTCTGTTCCTGGGTTGAGCTGAGCAGAACCAGTTCAGAGATTTTACTTTTCAGCTCAATCTCTTCTAAGAGACTACTTTCTGAAGTTAACAGCATGGTTTTTGCAGCGTTCCCTTTCTTTCAGCGCAGGAGCGGTGCACTGCTGAGCAGCATCCCCGCAGAGGCCGGCGTGCGAGAGCAGCAGCATGGCTCTTAAGGACAGAGCAGAGCTCTGTGTCAGGGCACTCAGGTTAATTTTTTTATATTATTAAACCAACTAGGAATCGTTTATTCAACAAAGCAAGCAGGAAACCTTCAAATACCAGGAGAGGCACGAGACACACACTTTTTTTCTGATTAATTCTGTGCATGCTCAAGTCTCTCGGGTTTCCTGTCCTGAACAGGGTTTTCCACTTCTTTTGGGTGACTTCAGTTCCTTTAGGAGGAGTTTCTGTGGTGAGTCCACATCCACCACTTTCGTCTTCATGCTTCCCTTGGGATCAGCTGCATTACAGGATCCCTTACTCAGTCAACTTGGATCTGACTCATAATGACCACAGAGAATCTTTTACGTTGAAAAAGACCTTTGTGACCACCAAGTCCAACTATTAGATCAAGTCCAACATCATGTTGACATGTATTTTCTCTTCAGGACTGAAGCTTTTTTTCTGCATTGAAGTAGTTTCCTGACCCATCTGTGACTGTTTTATGGGAAAGACTAAATGTGAAGGCATGAGACATTCTTGCACTCTCCCATGAGAATTATTCCATGAGAAGAAAACTGTAATTTTAAATTCTAATATATGTTTATTGATCTGTTTCTATGCTTAAGTCAAAGTATGGTCAATATGCTTGAATTTTAAAATGCTTCCTCTAAATAGCTGGGTTTGCTGACATTCTAGCCCTTTACTGGGCAGTGATCCTTTGTTGTTACATGCACCGGACATACGCAGTGCCATGAAATCGACATCCACGGCCTGACTTGTTTATCTGATTGTCTCATCTCTGCTTTCTGTGTAACTCAGGTGTAATCTGTAAACTCTTCAGAGCCAAGACATGGTCTGATATCTACACCCAAAATTCCACAAGCTCTAAGGCACCTCGGAGACAAATATTTATGATTCCTAAAATTATGAAAATCTTACACATTCTCCTCCAAAATCTTGAAAACAGAAATAAACATACTGTTCACCTTCCTAATAATACCTTGTTCAACAGAGAAGCCAATACACCTGTATGACACTCGAGTTCAGATCAGGCACTGGCATGTTCCCAGGCATAAGCAGTGGCAACCTGTCTGAACTCTGAAAGGGGATGAGTAAATCAGAGATTTGCTTTTGACGTGGTCATATAACATTGAGATAAAACTTTTATTTTTCAGTCCTTATATCCAGAATATATACTCCTCACTGTTGCATATTTTGTTAAAACCTGCCAATGTGGTTTGACTCCAGAGGGAGTTTTGCTTTAAGAGGCTTGCATAAATTGAGACACCGAAATTATTTCTAGAAACAAAATGAGTTTCTCTTAGTTCTGGCATATCACACTGCATTTTCACCTTTGCTTCTTTTACAAATGAAAAATAAAAGTTCTTAAACAATTATCTTAAACTAAACAAACTGAAAGAGATGTAAAAAGTGTTGTTACGGGGATGAAAATAAAATTCTGTAAACGAGTTACACGCTGCATATGACTTGTACTCACGCTTGTGTGTCCTTATTATACCATTTTTTGAGACCTTTGCAGTGTGCACTGTATTCATCTTTATTCCCCAGAGCACTCAAAGAAATGTTGGAGATTTAAAAAAAAAATTTATTTTATTTTTATATGTATTTCTGTTCAGAGGAAGAGTTCCTAACATTAAAAACGTTATAATTGCTAAGTTTAACTAATACACTGGCAGTTGGCTTAAGCTTTTAACTAAATTATGCTGGGTAATGCTGACAGGTTGCAAATACCAGAGAGTTACTAAAAGGAACTAAAACATTAAATGCCAAAACTGTGATGGATTCCTTAAAAGACAAGGTCCACTTAAAGACTTACATAAACAGCTCTTTCAGTCTAAGATGTGAAATATGAGAAATTATTTTAAGACTGTTTTGTAAGGCATTTTAGTTAAGACAAATAAAAATAGACCACAGAGTCTGATTCTCCAAGCCTGATGGACAAGTCTTCCTTGGCCTTCAAAGGAGCTCCTTCAAAGACTGTACTTTCAGGATAACTTCTTCTGAAAATGTTTCATATCTCTATTTTGATTCCTACTCAATCATTTAATTTCTTTTTTTACTACACACACGAAGTTAATTTAAAAATAAGCGTATCTGTTTTCTTTTTCCTCTGAACTTGACACCAAAGCTTTTGCTAAAAAATAGAACTGGAAATGCCATTTTTAGCAACTTGCTGCTGAAAGCAGATACTGCTGATTGCATGAACCTAGATACAAATGAGCAATGAGCAATTAGGCTTCTAGATACACTAAATCTACATGCATTGATTTTTCCAGAAGAAAACCAAACAGCTTGTAGGAAGCAAGTAATTAGTAAATAAAAAACCCACAAAAGCAATAAAGAACGTCATAAACCTATTAACATTACACAGAATAAAATGTTGGAAGAATAATCTCCACTCCAAAGTAAAAATAATTTTCCAAAATATTAACAACAACAACAGCCTTTCATTAAAGCCAGAGCTGTAACAAAGCACACTTTGGGTGAATGCACATGCTTTTGTGACACAGAAGCACTTTGCTCAATCGTGTCTTCTTTTTTTATTGCTCCGTGATGAGAAGCTGGCTGTGGTACCTCGATGCCAGCCCCACTGCGCCACCTTTGCTCCTATTAGCCACCTCTTCGTCACAGCTCCCATCACCAGAAGAAGCAAGCAACTTCCAAACGCACAAAGTAAATCAACTCTCTTTCTTGTTGCCCACAGAGCAGTGCGTCAGTTCAGTCTGGAGGAGTGTGAGGCACTCACTGCGTTGTATTTCATTCATATTGTTTCCCAGGGGAATAGAGAACCTTGGTTGTCACTGGTACCTGATCTTCTAGACGGTCTCAGGATGCCCACATAGGCATGCTCGTGTTCTGGTGGGTGGCTCTGGGTCCACGTCCACAGATAACAAGAATATAACACAATTTAAAGCTCCAAGTGAAGGCCATGGAGGGAAGAGCTGCTTTACTATTCTGCCTCCCGACGAGAAACCACCATGCCATGGCTTGGGCAGTAGGGCTTCCCCTCAGCACCAGCCTGCCTGACAGCGACTGACATTCCAGACACATTCTCTTTAACTCAGCACTGCTTAGGTGGGAGCTTTATGGCTCCCAGATGCAGTCTCATGAGCAAGGACTGCTCTGATGGCTGGAAGGTTCCCCTCTTCTCAAGACTCCTCCCACCAAAACCCAAAGAAATGACAAAAACCCCTCCCATTGAGCTTATATACAACTTTGAGAATAACATAGTTAGTGTGATGCTTGAAAGAGATGGATACTTCCTCACAGAGTGGTGCAATTTCTTCAATGTTTTTCTTGAGACATTTCCCTAGTTTATCTTTTGAGTCTGTTATCACAAACCTGTCTTGAAAGGTTAAGTTTTCACCCCAGCAAAAGTCAGACAACTGAGAGGGGGAAAGAGGAAGAATCTTGAGAGCTTTGCCGATAAATCTATCTCCTATATATAGATATATATATGGTGGCCAATCAGGAACACTGACCTGGACTGGGACTATCAGCTCCTGAAGTGGTAAAAAAGAAAAAATACGTAACATGCACACTTGTGTACACATAGATGCAGGCTATGTTATAGCTAAAAAATGTTCATCTATAACTGCTCAATGTTAATTTTGACTTGTTCCTTGTTTTACTGTTTAAGATCTTACGTTTAACTTTGCATTTTTTAGTAATAAACATCTGTATTTAATTTTTCATTGGACTTATTATTCCTCCATCACTTTCTTAATTATAACCCTGAACTCCTGATATACTGCAGCATTCCTTGTCGCAACCTTTAGTAAGATAAAGCAACTATTTCTTACACATTCACCTTCTGCAATACAATTAACATAAAATAGTTATGACTCAAATTGTAGCTACCAGTGCTTACGATAGAATGAGGATTTTTGTTTCTCATTTATACTGTTTGTTGAAGAGGCCTGAGAGATTCCATGCACATTCACAGATCAATGTACAACTTTCAAAGCCTGTAGGGACAGTCTTGTATTTCCAGTTTAATGTTACCATCATGGAGATACACCAACCAGACACCCACACGGCATCTGGTGGCATCATACACCACGAACTAGCACATGAACAGTTCACAGTAATGAGGGCATGAATCATGTGAATTTTCCTTTTTGATTTAGGGTAACTTGATTTATGGATTGTGCAAATGGTTTTGTCTTTTGGATATCTGTCCTTGCCAGAGAAAAAGAACTGCTGTGGTGGTGGCTAACCGAGACGATGTCCACTCCTCCAACAGGAGGTAATATTGCTGTGATATTCCTACCAGTGGCCACTGTAAAATCCTGTGTATCCTGTATGCTACAGTGCAAGGTCAAAATTCACAGAGGAGTAAACAACACTATTTCCTAGAACAAGAGTACTTCCATACGGAGGCCAAAAGTGATAAAAAAGTTCTGTAAACCAAATCAATTGCACTAGAATGATATAAAATTATTGCATTAGAAACTGAGTTAATTAAAGTTTAACTATTGTAAAAAAAAAAAAGAGTATTTTTGATTCAGCTATTATGTAAACAGGACACACAAACTCCCCTAAATACCAACATCTATAGTGAAAGGACAATGAACTGCTTTAGAAAGGACTTTTCCCAGTTTGCTTCCACAGTTCTTTGGCTCCTTTAATGCTTTCTCTTTTCACACACTTCCAGTAACCTTGAACGCCTTGCTGTTGTGGTACCTGTTAATAAAGTTAAAGTATATTTAGCATTTACACAAAAAGGCTCCTATTCATGAACTGTGTAAATATAACATGTAATATACTGCTGCTGCTTCTATAGTTCATGCACATAATGACCAGTTCTTGGTGGCAGCACTCCTCCCAGATTCAAAACCAGTAAAGAATATTCAGTTTAAAATATAACTTCTATTCACTATCTCTACTTGTATTTCTACAAGTGTTAATAAGACAGTTGTGGCATTTAAAAACAAAGATGTCAGCTTATTACCCTCAAGCCTCGATGAATTCGGTTCCTCAGGACTCCAAGAAACTCGCTGTGACTGAGGCAGTCATCTCCATCTAGATCAAAAATCTTGAAGATTGTATCCAAAACATTATCTGAAAGCTCCTGTCCTGTTGCCACCTTCACTGCTCTCTTGAACTCAGCTAGTAAAGACATAATATTACATCATAGGTGACTGTAAACTTGCAAAGAAGTTGGAAAGCACATAAATAGCAGGATTCTGTGCAATTTACAATGTCTCATGGGTCCTAACCAAAGATTTGGGGATGTGAGAACTGGTAAACTATTAGGAGGCCTCAGTTCATGTGTTCTTGAGCTTGGCTCATTTTTCATAACACTAACTTTATTAATTGTGTGATGAAACTTTTGAAATGCACTGCTTCTCAAGCAACTGTAAGAGTGCTAATTTTTGCTAGAAATAGATGCATGCTGAAAACCTCTAGAATTTTGGCTGATACCTGTATGAATGGATGGTAAGTGTTTGCCTCACTACAGTCTCATAAAACAGTACTACCATTTTATCTTGAACCAGTCGCACACCAATTCATTTTGCAAGAAAACTCTTTTCCTCAGAGAACAGTATTTGATGATATGCTCCACCTTAATCAACAATCCCCTCAGCAACTTGGTAGAAACACAGACCATCAATGCACCATTTAAAGTGCATGGCTTTGCATACCCTCAATTTTGTTTTTTAAAGAAGTAGGCTACCTTCCCTTAAATTATCACTGAAGAGTCTATGAGGATTTATGGCAGAAAAAGCTGTCATATCTCCCTGGAGATCTACTTTCCTCATCAGTTTTTTGGTCTTCTCTCTTTACACTAGCATGTGCATTACGGTAATATCGACTATCCCCACTTTCAGTGGAGTTTTGACTCAAAGAAGATGAGGAAATGTGTAGGGTTGCCATAAAACAGCAAGTAGTAAGAGTGAAATGATTGTTGTTTATTAGAGCAAGCAGAATCACAGCACATGAATTGGAGGCATTTGTGAAGGCATCATGGAAGTGTGAATTTCAAGGAGGGACTGGAGGTTATTAAAGTATAACAGCATTGTAGATTATTTCAGCAAGTTGTCCAACTAAGTCATAAATATAGTGGTAACGTGGTTCTGCTTTCATAAACAAGTGCTGTTTATACCTAGTGCTATAAATATGGTTAGTTCTGAAGGTTACTAGAGGAAAGAGCACTCCTGACTTATCTCTCATCTTTGCCTCTTTGAACAATTCCTGTATAAATGTAAAAATGCAGTTAATTAATTTACAGTTGTTTAAATATAATCAAGTTGAAAATCCTTCTGTAAAAGGATATACCACGATTTGAAAAGGACATGGAAGATAGGATGCTTGTTATTAGAGTCTTAATTTTGTCTTTAAAAACATGTTAACTATTTCAACTCTTGAAGCTAGACCTAAATCCAGAAACTTTTTTGAAGAGAACATGAAGAAAAGGAGACAGATCTTCTAAAATGGTGGCGCACAATAATCTTCAAACCAAGAAAGGTCATCTTCTAAGAGTGAGAAGATGAGCTGCTAACTTAGAAGAAAAAAAGTTTAGAACAAAAGGACGGACTAGAGGGCTGTCTTATTTTTAGATAAGTATTCATGTGTGCACGAATATACACGTACACACATGCAAACAGCAAGACAAAGAACTTAGTGAGATTCAGGAAAGGATTAGACATGTATGCACGTAACATCCGTGAGTTACCCCAGGAGCTGACTGTTCTCGATCACAGTATGGTTCACTGCACAAACAGAGTCACAACTCTCTGTTGGTTTGGAATGAAAGCACTACCAGAGTCAACACCTTCACCATCATCCTTTGGCACTTAAAAATTGGATAACAGAAAAGTGAGCAAAACTCTTATATCTCACTTATGACTAGTATTCCGCCACTAATTTGTCCTCTTCCTTCACTGCTCTTTGTATGCCTTGCGCAACTAAAATGTCTCCCCTCGCTGGAAGAATGATGTTGTCAAACCAGAGAGAAGGACCACACACCCAGCTGGGAGCTGGAGCACATGATGGAGGAGGAGGAGCTAAGGGCACCGGGGAGAACAGAACTGTCACAGGGGGATCTTGCTGCAGCCTTCAAGTGCCTAAAAGGCGTTACAGAGCAGAGCGTGCTGTATTTTTCCCAAAGGTGCATGGAGGTAAGACACAATCGCTTTAGGTTGCTGCAAGGGTTTGAAACAGAAAAGTCTTCACAATGAGGGTGGTTATGCAGTAGAACAGCTGCCTGGAGAGGCTGCGGAAATGAAACTCTTCCTGAAGGGTGGACTAACTAGTGCGGAAAAGTCACAATTTGTAAAACCCCTAGTTTTGCCCTTCTTTGGCTCAAATCTCATCCAAACATTTCTCTCTCAAGAAAACTGAATTCTATTCCTGCCTTCTCACATCTCTCTCATCTTTTTCACATGAGCCCATCAAATATTTATTTCAATGAATGTTAATGCCTCATCAAATTTCCTTAGGAACTTTATGTTGCTATTTTCAAATAACTTATGAGAGCTGTCCTTCAAGTATAACAAGTAACAACCTCAGGGTTATAAAAAGTGCACATTTCCAAGAAAATTTATATTCACGAAACTTCTGTTGCATTGCTCCTATTTCTGCTATACGAGAAGGAAGCAACTTCCCTTAATCTTTATGTTAAACCTCACTTCACTACATTGTTTTTAATAGCCATGATTGCATAACATTGCCTAAGCACAGGGAGAAGGCAGTATGGAGGAATAAGTTAAAACGACCAAGATGCTGTAGACCTTGCAATAGAAGAAATTTCTGTTGTTTAGTTTCCTCAGAATATTAGTTTTGCTATGAGGGAAAAGCTTTGTTACAATGAACTGCTACTAATGAATGTATTGTTTCATGCATCCTTCTTAATCTAGAATTTAGGCTGGACTGAGAGAAGCCCTGCAGAGAAGGACTTGGGGGTGTGGGTGGATGAAAAGCTGGACATGATCCAGCAATGTGCGCTCGCAGCCCAGAAGGCCAGTCGCATCCTGGGCTGCATCAACAGAAGCATGGCCAGCAGGTCAAGGGAGGTGATTCCGCCCCTCTGCTCGGCTCTGCTCTGCTTTGCTGAGACCTCACCTGCAGTGCTGTGCTCAGCTCTGCGGCCGCCAACATAAGAAAGGCCTGGACATGTCGGAGTGTGTCCAGAGGAGCGACACAAAAATGATCACAGGGATAGAACACCCTTCCTATAAGGAAATGCTCAGAGAGTTGGTGTTGCTCAGTCTGGAGAAGAGAGGGCTCTGTGGAGATCTTACTGGGGCATTTCAATACTGAAAGAGGGCTTCTAAGAAAGATGGAGAAAGACTTTTTTTCAGGGACTATAGTGATAGAACAGGGTGAAATGGTTTCAAACTGAGAGAGAGTAGATTTAGACTGGAAATAAGGAAGAATTTTTTTTTATGATGAAGGTGGTAAGACACTGGAACAAGTTGCCCAGAAAAGTTGCAGAAGCCCCTTCCCTGGAAGTGTTCAAGGCCAGGTTGGATGGGGCTTTGAGCAACGTGATCCAGTCAAAGATTTCCCTGCCCATGGCAGGGAGGTTGGAACTATATGATCTTTAGAGGTTCCTTCCAAGCCAAACCATTCTATGATTCTACGGTTTAGTTTGCTGTGAGTACTTGAGGATATGATAGCACATGAGAACTTACAAATCACAGCATTCGGGCAAATTTACATTACTATTTTTTCAGGAAATAGAACTAATTTAGAATGAAGAGCACTACATTATTTTCAGACTTCACAGTACTACTTTGGGATAAATTATTTATATTAATTCCATTACACAAATGCATATTTTCTATAAAAAAACCCCAACACTAGAAGTATGCAGCACTTACCCCGTTTAACAGGAAGATTGGCTACAGTAAACATCTGCATGGCAATAGAAAAGTCTTCCAGGTTATTTGTAAACTTGCAAAAAGTCTTGAATTCTTCCAGACTGATATTCTAGAGTATCATAGAATTGAGATGATATATAATGAATAATACATTCAAACCCCATTAAACGTATTTCATTAAATCTCGTGGGATCTAATGTTTAGGTATGATTGCCAACTCACTGTCAATATTTGTATTTCTCAGCTAGCAAATTATCATTGCTATTATCATAGCAAATTATAATTTCTCAGCTAGCAAATTATCATAGTTACATTATTAGATACTCATAATGTAATCAAAACTTGCAGATACAAACAAGGAAGTAAACCAAACCACGCTTTTGTACCAACCTCTCCTGCCTCAATTCTGTCTTTCACATTCTGCCAGTAAATTTCATTGTCTTCCTCATCGGTGAAGTACAGCAACCATTCTGCAAAGTCTTCTTTTCTCATGACGTTCAAACCCTTTGAAAACTTTATGAATTCCATTTCTTGGACTTCGGTTTGTAGATTTTCCATGAATCTAAGCGTAAACAGATTATCCAACAGTTGCTATTTGCATCATTGTATCACTACTACTGCTTTATCTATTAAATGCAGCAGACAGTGCTCTTATAGTATCTTAATAGTATCACAGATACTATTGACATCAGTGTTTAAAAAGCCCCTGCTTTAATTTTCTCTCTCCATGCAGGTTTGTTTCCACGACTGCATTTCAATAATGACACCAGTAGGGCGCTCTCTAAGTCCGCACAGATGGCTGCTGCTAAGATAATTTACAGAAGCACTCGGCATCTAGTTTCTACTAACGTTTAAAAAAGTGCAGGTAATGAGATAAAATAATTGGTAAGGCAGAATTACAATGAATTAATGAAAAGGGAGATGGTAACTAAAGGCCTGACACATGATCTATGAAATTTTGTGTTAAAAAGAGAGCAATGACAAGGCTGAAAAATGCCAAGAAAGATGAGCACCTAATAATCACAAAGGTTAGAGAAAAGAGGAAACTTGAAATCATCACTGCGGGAAAAGATGGCTAAAAGCCCCAAAGATTAAAACGGCAAAGAGAGGCTTGGCCAGTCAGTTCTGCATTCACTAGAGGATGGATTAGACATGATTACAACTGACATGCACAGAATTCGGAGGAGCACACAAAATGATGCAGCAGGTGTTGGGGAAGGTAGGAAGAGAGCTGTCTGAAAAGGAAGGAGTGAACATCAAAGCTTTTAGGAGACACCCATTCTTTTAGGAAGGAAATAAAAAGTCGGATGAGAAGCAAGTAATAACCTGCAGGTAGAGAGCCAGAACTGTAAGGAAAATTGTTGCTTTGAGTTTCCCCAGTTCGGTCTATAATTTCTTCTGGCTAATATTAATTTTGAGAAAGTAAAAGACAATACAGTGCAATCTATTTGGTAATTTCCACTTCAGAAATGGGGTGATTCAAAAACCAGTGATAATTTAAAAATATAAATAAAGGCTAAAACCACAGTGATGCTTGCCAGAATCCCTTTAGTACTTCTAAAAGAACCTTGCGACTTTTTGAATTGCAAAAAATATTGACAGGAAAGAATGTAAAACTTCTATATTGGAACAAAGCTGGAAAAATTAGCTGGAGAAGAGGACAGTGAAGGCTCGATGTAGCAGATATCAGTAAAGGCTCATTTGCTCATCAGCGTTGCACAGCCTCACTGGGTTTGAATTCTTTCCCCTGAAATGATGGTATTTTAGTCCACACAGCTATCTTTAGTTCTTTAATGAGATCACTTGGACAATTAGTAGCTCGAAGCCCTGCGAAGTCTATAAGGGGTTAGCTGAAGACTGCTGTTGTAGCATAAGCTCTCTCTTGTATTTTTTCCTCTAATAATTAGAGCTGCACATGCAAATAAAGGGCCAGCAAATGCTTCATGGCTCAGGACATGCAGGTAAATGAAAGCCTGACAGGGAGGTGATTTTAAGTTTCAGGCTAGGGCTTTATTAGAGTAATACCGAGCCAGGATACCACATGCTCTCATCTTTTATATGGGCATTTTTCTGGTCCAGTAAAGGAGGTTACAAGGCTACCGCAGCACAAGCACCAAGGTATATTCCTACACGGACCACCCTAAGACCTAACTCAGTTTCAGGTCCCCCGACTCTCCCTCTCACAAGGGGATGAAACACCAAAGGACTTGTTTGTGCGACCAGTCTGTAGGGGAGGCCCCTTGTCTTACAGACCACTGAGAGCTTACTCGCAGAGCTTGCAAGTATGTGCCAGGGGAGCGGCCAGCATGGGCTGGCAGGAGCAGAGCTGCTGTACCGCCCGCAGGAGTCTCCCTGGTTCTTGGGAAAGGAGGTTGAGCTGTGGTGGAAGAGGACAGCATGGACAAGGCATGGAGTCAGGCTGGCAGAGACTGACCGGGACAACTTGGCTGCATTTTGGGAATGGCAATCAAAGGCAAGGAGTAGATGGCATCTGGGATGTGTGGCTTGTGCTTGGCTGGAAGTCACAGCAGAGACCGTGTGGAACTGTAACTGCATCTTTGCCCGTTGTTTCCAACCCATGTAACGTCTGGTCTGCAGGAGGAGAAGCTGCTGAAAATGAGGTCACTCAGAGAAATATGCCTAAAACATGGATTTTACACCATGTGTTTTATTTTCATTAATCCATGAAAGGTAGACACATTTTGCAACAGACTCAAAGTCTGTTATTGCAAGTATGAGTTATTTATCTTGGCGAGCTAACTCTAAGTCATTTGCTTTACTGGTCAGTAGCTACAGCTGATGACAAACTACATATTCTTCCGTCTTTTCTGAATATTGCATTTCCTTAAGCAGAAAACCCTCAATGACCTGCTCTCTGGCCATACCCAATAAAGGCAGGACAGCTGAAAGACCAAGCATTTCTACAAGCTAAGGAAGAAGTGGGTGGCCCACCTCACCACACACATTAGATAGCTAAAAAGTGCAGCAAAGTCAAAGAGGAAAGTCAAGGGTTTCTGTGGCATTTTTGATGTGTTCTCACTTCTGCACTCTTTTCTAGTCGGAGAGCAAATGAAGCCGCCTGTTTCCCCAGTCCTGCTTTGGGTTTCCACTGCCTCTTGTCCTCCCCAGCTGCTCCTGGGCAACAACACTTCACCCTTCCTGTGGCACAAGAGCCATGTGTCTTGCTGCACTATGGAGATGAGGGAATGCAGTGGGAATTACTTATTTAGGTACAAAAAAATTAATGGCTAGTTCATTTCAACTTGTAGGCTTGCTCCTGGCAAGCCAGAGTGGGAAGATTTCCTGCCGTACCAAATGCTGCTTGGAGCAGCAGCTGAAATGTGCAATTTAAAATTTATATGTGATGGTCTCCCACATTACAAAAATTAAAATACCATGAATCATCGCATCAGCATTCTAGGTCACTCTTATTCCCAGATGTGAGAGTTAAAAAATCTAATGAGGTTTTTTTAAAGTTAAAGTTATTAAAAGTTATTAAAAATAACTTCCTGGTTAGGAAGTAAAACTTGATACTTAAATGCCAAGACCCCACTAGGGATACTCGCTTTAGTATCTTCTGGATCACGGTGCGATGAGTTTCAGCTGGAGATTCCTTAAAAGTTTCTCTAGATATTAGGAAAAACAAGCATTGTAATGAAATTCCTGCTCTCCCAAAGTCAGTTGGAGCTTGGCCGGGGACTTTGAAGGGAGCCAGAATTCAACTACAGGAACAGGATTCTGAGCGTAGATGTGCTCTACAATTCTGAAATAATTACACTGGGAATACTTCTGTGCTGTAGTAGCTTGAAAACAAAAGCAAGCCCTAAGTTTCGAGATAACAAAAAGGAAAGGTAAATCATAAATTTATGAGATGGGGAAAGGCTGGGAACGGACAGTACTTCATTTAAGATAGCCTGTTTGATCGACACTCTTTAAAACATCCACATTGAAGGCTAATGGCCAACTGTGTTACAACAGCATCCAGAAACCTTATCAGGATTTATCCCTCATTTTGTAGGGTGCTCTGCTACAGAAGGAGGGAGTCTTCTCAAGACTTTTTGGCAACTCAGCTTTAATAGAAGTGAAAATGTAATAAAAGCGGGGATGGAATGCAGCTATTCCCCCTCCAATCTGAGATGTTGCAACAAAGTGCTAGTGTTGTCTTCCTTATGGCACATAAAGCAGTAGAATGAAACACAAAAGGAAAAGTTAGGGAAAGTTTTCCCTCCTATACCTCTTGACCTGAACCGAATGTCTGTGCAGAGCTTTAGCACCCTAATACAGAACTGACTGGCTCTTGTCATGCTGATTTATAGGAAGGAAACTTAACAGCAAGGACAGTGGTGGATATACCACCCTGGCATTTGCACTCTGCTTCGGCTCCTCTTTGGACACTGAAGTCCTTCTGAAGATGTGTTAACCCTCTCTATGCCAAAAGACTGCTGGAAAGCAGCTGCAAAGTCGCCTTTTCCTGACTTGGAAACAGAACGTGTAAAATCTAATAAAGGGTTGACCGCCTACCTTTAGAGAACATTAGATCCATACTTGTAAATTGAGTTTTGCAAGCAGTAAGACGGTTAATCAATCTCACTATTTTCAGAATTACAGGCAAACCCCTTTTCGATTTATTGTCCTCAGTGTTGCCAAATGAAATAAAATAAAACTACTCACTTTCATTTATAATTGTTCTGTCAAAACTAATCAAGCTATTCCTCTGCTAAGCATATAAGAAAGTAAGAAACAGATCACTCCTAACATCATTACTAAATATTTGGGAAATACTCAGATTCAGTTATGATAGGACTATACAATCATGAAAACCAGATTTTGTTCCCATCTCCACTTCACTGTCTAATCCTGGTTGTAGGAGATTTACTCTCCGTGTGTATCAGGGGTCTATATATACAAACTCACACGCAGAAACAAGCGTGGGTACGGAGATGTATAAGGAGGCCACCATATTCTATTTCTGCAAAACACTTCCAAATCCCTAGATAAAAATCACTGAAAATGTACAAGTGCAAAAGCACTACTGGCTGACAATGCTACCTGGAAGATACTCTGCATCCAGGCATCGGCACAGGACAGGACAGAAAAAGGCATGTTGTATATAGTTATTCTATTTGTGACCTTTATGCTAGAGCCGAAAATAAAAAAGAAACCACACGTGTGTTTCTGGTGCAAAATTCTGTTAACTGATGAGAAGTTCTGAAGTAATAAATCAGATAAGAAAATACTATAAACTGGATTTGAAATGTTAATTTTCTTTATACGATTAAAAGGTGCTCATTGTTTAACCACATCGGTAAGTAGTTTTTTGTAAGCCAACACAGGAAAAAAATACAATTATCACAAAGGTTTTTGAATATTCTTCTCATAGTCTCTGCATTTTTTCTTTTTCTTTTTTTTTTTCCTTCCTTCAAGGAGATTGTGAGAGATTTAAGCTTGCTTGGGGACAGATTACCGCAAAAAATCATAGTAGTCGTAAACTGTTTAGGGAGTGAATTACTGTCTCCTCTCTTATTTGGTATTAGACATACTTAAACAAGATCAGTAAGGGACATTTTTCAGGGAAAAAAAATAGTGGCTGTCAAGAAGAAATATTTGCTATACCTAGAAAGCTCTAGTTCCCTACTCAGAATAAAAACGTAGTACATACAATATAGCTGGAAATGAAAGAACCAATGAATCATTTTTTGGAAGGAAAAGACTGAAAATTATTTATGTTTCAAAAAACAAGGGAAACCCATGCAAAAGAATAAAAAGCCTGGAATTGTGGAGAACTTCTGACTTTATATTTGAAATCTGATATTTGGTAAGATGGGTCCTGGTATGACAAGATGACATTGTTGCTGAGGTGTAAAATTGAGTGGTGGTCACCTGAAACAGAAACTTGCTCCAGTCTTCTTGTCTCACCTGGTTACAGCTTCTTTTATTCTATCTGCCCTTCTTTGCTACATGATTTTAGGCTTGCTGCATAGTGTTTTCTTAAACTTGATACAGAAGGATAATGATTCCAGATGGATTTGACTAAGAGGCAACACCTTTACAGATATACCTGTACAAAGATGTACATAAATATACTTCAGAAAAATTTAGATTCAAATTTCCTATCTTTTTTTGTTAGGGAAGCAAGCCGTTGCTTTTGGAATTATTATTAATACTTATCACATTGACCTTCTGTTAAGGACAATACCACTGACAAGAAATCATGTAGCAGTCTGAAGCTGAACATGTGCTCCCTGAGTCCTACCTTAAGCCCTCTGAAGCCACATTGTCACTGTGGGAAAGGCACAGGACAGTGTGCCTCCTGGATTGCTTCCACTACTTCTAAGCAGTCCCTGGGGAAGCTGCAGGATAACGTGGGAGTCCCATCACCGTCACTTCGCAGAGAATGAAAAGCAGCAGCTTTGGCTGCTGTTTTGACTACGTTCTGCACGACAGCAAGAAAAGAGCTCGTCTAGTGTCACAACATATCTATGACAAGGGTACTTCTTTACTTCCATGCTCCCAGAAGCCCAAGAAAGGTTGGAAAGTGATCGCAGATTCTGTTTCATGGTCTCACTCTTTATGTTTGGCAAAAACCACCCTGAGGATTGTCCTTGCGCATATCACCTACCTGTGCTTTCCCAAGACCCACACAGCAGCTGGAGACAGCTGGAGCAGAGCCTGCTGACCCATCTTCCCTCCCTACGCCCGTGTGCCTCCTGTGTTCCAGGCAGTGGGAAGGGAGGCACAAGAGCTGGCTTAAACCAGCTCTGCGTCGCCCAAAGAGATGCAGATGGTTTCCATTTTCGTGTGTGCCATCTGAATGCAAGGAAAGGAGAACAGGCCAAATGACTTGCCCTGATATATTGACTGTGGCTGTCTGACATTTTTGACATGTTTGGACAGTGGGCTAAAAGGGTCAGACACCACTGGTGTACATGTAGATACAGACGGTTGCACACTTACAAAAGGATTTCTTAATGTCAGCCAACCTGAAAAGGAGGAAGCATGAGGAAAATGTATGTAAGTAATGAGGTGAGAACACTAGTCTCAGCTTTCTGAATTCCCATGTAATTACAGTGAAATTTCACAAAGCAAACATTTCTGCCTTTTTTTTTTAGTTTTAAAGACTCTACAGCACAGCAATATCTGTGTATTTAACTAATGTGACAAGTTTTACTGTGTCCTAATCAAACCTAATCACCCCTACTTTCTACTAGGTACTACACTGATCAATGGGAAAGCTTTCTAGGCAAGAACTTGGAAAATGATAAAAGCATTTACGATCATTATTTTCTGCTTTTTGACAATGATCTATGTCTGTACAGCTCATCAGTCATCTCTTGTAAAAACAACGTGGCACTTTGATCAAACAGCCAACAATAGCTCCCCGCGTAAGGTAAAATGTTATGAGAGTCCATCAGATAGAAATCACATTTTCTCTGAACAAAAGGAACCCAGAAATGATGTGCTTGATTTACTTGCAAATAAAATAATGTGAAAGGTGATATCTTCACAGAGGTTAAAAAGACAGTGATCCTTTTATTCACCTTTCTGCGTGTTAAACGAACTTCACTGTCATGCCGCAACTGAGATGGAGTGTCTCCGCAGTGATAAAGAGGCGCATTCCAGCTCTAGGAAACATAACTGCCACTGCTGAAAAATTACCTGCATTATACCTCACACTTATCCCACAAATTTTAAGAGCAAGATGTGGGAGTTTGATTTTGCTTACAGGCCTCTATCTGTGTGGTAGGCAAAGGTCTTTACCCTACCCGTTCTGGACGTACTAGGTACCTAGTTTCATCAATGTCATGCCTTGTTGGGTCAATGCTGCAGGATTTTATCTAAAACTTGAGGCTTTTCAATTTATACTGTATATGCAAACGCAAGCTTTTACTGGTGCTCCCTGCCTTTTGTTTCAGTGAGAGGATCTATGGTATTTATAGAAAAGGGAGTTGGAGGGACCTTAAACTTATTTTACTCACTTAGATTCCTACTGAGTTGAGGTCTTCAAAAGAGCAAGGTTGTTTATTTGAAGACCAGCGTGTGCCAGAGCCAGTGGAGCCAAACACTTTTTAGTGTTAGAAAAATTGCCACTCTTCCTTTTCTACTCTGGCTTTTCCCAAACCTCTACTGATTGAAACAACATTAATTTTTAAGAGGGCTGACACAAATTCTCTGCTTCTGAACATAAATTCAAGTAAAACACATTATCCTAATTTATTTTTGCAGTCTGCAAAGGACTGATTATTTTTGTAGAAAAGGTAACACTAATCTCTTGATACTGTGCTACAAGACGTGTCAAGATTCACACAGGTATTTAGGCACTTAGCTCGCATTTCTCTCAAAGACAGATTGTGCATGTGAATTCTGGGCCCAAGTTCACATAGCAAGACGTGTCTGGAGTTCATACTAAGAAGTGCAATTGATCTCCCAAGCAACAGAGAGTTTTAACCTGTTGAGTTGTGATGCTCTGTAGGTGGCAGTCATTATTACTGATTGAAATAAACATTAGAAGGAAGAATCTCATCCAATTAAAACACTAACAGTTGATACCTGGTTGGGTTCTCAAGTCAAAACCAACCACAGCACAACTTCTTACTCTGATGTGGACAAGGATTACACCATCTTTCTGACACATGTACGATGTACAAACGAAATGATTCCTCCCTACACCAGTCTTTGAACTTTCTATTAACTTCTGATTTTTGTGCACACAGTGAAATCCACGGGTGTACAGAACTGTGCTTCCAGAAGTAATGGCCACTCGGTATTCCACTGATGTGGTGTTTACCACACAGCTCAGTTCTCAGCTCTGACTAAAGTGCCACGAGGTATCCGCATAATCCCATTGCAAAAGCCATTCAAAGGGTAAAGGAAAAGGCACAGGTAAAGTTACAGAAGCTGGAATTTGAAGCAAGCGAAGAAGTTGCCTGTAGCCTACCATGGCAGTGTTAATGGGGAAGGGGGTGTCTCAGCTCAGAAAAGGTTTCAGCAGTCATTTTTTGGGTGATCTTATCAAGAAAAATACTCGCGAATCACCCTGTCTAAAGATATGCCACCATGGAGAGGCCAAGAATGGTAGTCTCCACCCTCACAGCCTCCAGGCCCACTGCTGCTCAGGAGTTATCAAGGTGCTCAACTCCTGCATAGAGTAGACTCCGGGAGCTAAACTAGAAATTTAATCACACAAAATCATGAATAATCTCCTGCTTCATTACCTGTTTAACTTTCTGAATCAGCTCAGTGTGAGGTCAGATTAATGCCAGTGCTGGTGCAAAGCAGAAGGGGTAGGAACAGGACTGGCTGCTGTTAGGCTTGCCTAGCTGAAAAAATACCTGAAAAACTCAGAATAGCGAAGTTTTTCCTTTCCTTCTTTTCCAAAGAAATGTACCAGCAACATGGTATTAACAGCACAGCTTTCCAGTTCTGCTCCCTATAAAACAAAAACCTGTAGGATTAATGATTACGCATTGTATGATAATTAGTATCTACTAATCACAAATCTAGAAATATTTACTGGAACTGAAATTTCACAAGAGATACTTGCAAATTAATTACTGTTTCCAAAGCTATCATACAGGATCTTAGAGTTGAGTAATACTTCCACATCGACTGCTAAGAGTGTATTATATGTTCTGCTTCTAAATATTCTGCTTGAAAGATGAGCACAATTTTTACAACCACCTTCACTGTATATTTTTAGAACTGAGAAGGTTGCAACTTATATCTTTAAAAATCTTTACGCATAGGTAAACAGAGGCTTTAAATAAAGTTAACATTTTTGTAAAAAAAGTTTTTAGTCAGATATTTCTGTTACAGCCACTTAAAAAGCACGCATGACAGTATAAGAAACAAAACTAGAAAAATATATTCACAGTGCTCTATTATAATGTGGCCTTACAAGAAAATTTTGAATGTTAGTAACTTTTCTATACATTTTTTAAATCTGGTGAAGAGATTTCTGCAGGAAAAGGATGCACATTATTTCAACTCAACAGCATCTTTAACAAGCCTAAAACCACACATAATGTTGGATTTCTGTTCTATTCTTCTTTCAGCACTAGCGTCCTGGCATTTCTTTGAATGCAACAAAACACTAAGCAACATGAAGGGAGATTTTTTTCCCCTAAGTCCAGAGGGATTTCAACAAACTATTCTTATGACATCTAAATAGCCTCTGTGTCTTTTATCTGGTTGAAGAGGTAAGATGAAAGACAAGAGTCTATTCACAAGATTTAATACTAATGGTTATTTAGCTTTCAGCATCATCAATAACCAGTCCCATTAGTTCACTGTGTGTTTCATGCTTACTGCATATGACACATTTATTTTATAGTTAAAGAGGTAACATTCCTCATTCCTACTGCACGTTACAATCCACTAAATGCCAGCAATATGAGTGATCTATGAGTGAACCCAGAAAAAGAACTTTTCAAGCCATATGCAAACTGTACTTATTGAACTTTTATCATTTAACTGCAGGCGAAGAGTATTTAAATACCCACAAGATCCATCCTTCTCAAGTTTAAACACTTCAGATTACTGTGAAGACTGATGCATAAACATTGGTATATGCTTTTCTAAAAGTCAAAAGTCAAACATTCATGTATGCTTATTTGAAATTCAAACTCAAACTCTTTATACCAGAACGCAAAGTTTTCTATGAAGAAATAGAAGTATCCACATATTTCTCACTGCAGTGAGATTCTAATCTGTTTTCTGGATTTTTTTGCTTACATGTTTAAATGCCTGGAAAAAAATGCAAGCAGTAGATTTGCTGATGTAATTTTAAAAAATGAACTCATGATTACACAAGTTAATGCTTTCGGTTTAATTGCTCCATATTAAAATCAGTGTTGCATTGAAAACAAACTCAAAAATGAGGTTTAAAATAACCTTTTAAAAACTAAGTCAGTGACAGGAGAAGTTTTTTTCTTTTATTCATGTTTTTCTAGCTATAATCTAGAAGAAGACATACAAACAATACCTGTCTCATCTTATCTAAGATGACAAAGCCTATCCCTGTATTTATAACAAATATGCACCTACTTGTTGGCTACTTTCTTTATCAGTTGAAATTCCAACACGGAATTGGCAGATGTCCAAACACTATGTTAGTGAGAGTTAAATGTATTTTAAAACTACAAAACAGTACATTTCTTTAAACAAAATATGCAATAGGAGACCACAGAGACTACAGCTTAAGGGTAGAATTTCAAAAAATTGCTTTTCCTAGAGTTAATGCTATTAAATTAAACTACATGTTAGTACATAATTCCTTTTTGTTCACAGAATCATTAGAAGCTTTTGCTGCTGAACTGTATAAATTAGTACCGACATGACAAATCTTTGTTAGAAGATAATGAGAGGTCTATTAATATTTCCAACACCTCACCCTCCTGAGCTTAGGTAAAAAAAATAAGTTACATTTGGAATGTCTCTCTTGGCAATGAGAACGAAATGGCAACCTAATCCTGGAGCTGTAAAAAGGACAGACTGGCAGCTCTGAGTCACAGAGCTACTATCTAAATTGAGTGAAAGTTTGTATTTTGGTGTATCTTGTAGCTCCAGCCCCGGGAGCGTGCACTGTGGCAGCACCCTTTTGGGCTGTGAATTTTACAGAAAGCTGAAGCAAAATGTGAAGAAAGGATAGTGATATTCCGAGTCTCACCTTGAAACAAGCACAGGATGGGGCAGGGACATACATCTTAACTGGAGAACATGTGCCAGGGTCCACTGATACAGACAAAGATTCCAAAAGCTCTGCTGCCACACCATGCACATGTGTGTACATATTACAAACACTCTCATTTTCCTAGAGTAGTGTTAACACCTTGCACACTTTTCAAAAGCATGATACACTGCTGAATTATGCAATTATTCCTTTTTGAGTTAGATCAGATAACACAATATTTATTTCCTTATTACATTATGCAAACTCTTCACATAGAAGCCTGATGCTGTGAACACTGAGTCACGGGCACAGACCTACCTAATCCTGAAGCTCCCCATTGAGCTTTTGACATTTAGGACCTGATACTGCAGCAAGTAGCAACAAGTGCCACTGAGAAGAAACTTACCACACAGTGAGACAGGATTTTCAGAATAATGTACCTAACTGACTTTCAAAACTCATCTGAAATGTTAATAGACTTACTGTCTCTAGAATCTCACCACCTTCCCTTGCAGAATTTGCCTGAGGCATGACTAAAAAGTGTTCATCATGATTAAAATCTGCAATACGTTCCTTGTTCTCTTTCTTGCTTCCTGGGAGATGGTATTTGCTGTGTAATGTCTTGTTTCAAAAGAAATTTTAAAAATAATACATATTTTTGACTGATTTTTTTTTTTGTTAAGGTAGAAGGAGAGTGAACAAATGAAGAACAGAGGCAGAAATAGGAGGAGGGTCAAAGAGAACAGTATCATAGTTTCTGTGTGCTAGGGATGTCCCCAGTCTTTCTAAAGACTAAATCTTTGTAATTTTTTCTGAGTCCACTTCTTCGCAATGCTCTTTTTCAGCTGCTAGGTCAGTCAATTCATCATGCTCGGCTTCTAACCCTGAAGGCAATCTAGGCTTCAGTCAAAAAAGCCTAGCCTCAAACACTGCTCAAGAGCAGGAAGCTTTCTGTCATTTTGAGATTCTCCAAGACGTTGGGATATATCCTACTACTGAGTTCTGGGAAAATGGTTTAAAAGATGTATCCATTATTGAGGCTGGATAAGACCTCTGAGATCGTCAAGTCCAGCCTATGACCCAACACCACCACATCGGACAGACCATGGCACTAAGTGCCACATCCAGACTCTCCTTAAACACCTCCAGGGATGGTGGCTCCACCACTTCCCTGGGCAGTACATTCCAATGCCTGACATCTATTCCAATGTCTGATATCATGTAAATTATCATGTAAATCCCTACTAAAGTTTTTAATGTTTTGCAAGGCACTTTCTTACTAGGCAGGACTCAAGAATACATCGTCTGACACAGAAAGGCTAAAATGTGCACAACTGTTTTCTACATGGAGTGTAACAGACAACATTTGAGAAGTTGTCCAATGGAGCATTTTCTAAACAATCAAGGGATTGTGATCAGCTTCCCATTACTCTGGACCAAGACTAGAGCTGTTAGTGCAAGGCAAATCATGTGTCTACCCTGGTCTGTCAGGAGCCCACAATGCTATCTGGCTTCTCTATATCATTTAAAGCTCTTCAGATTAGGTTAAGTAGCAGAGACTAAGAGGGCAGCCTGCAATGGAAAGCAATGCTGCTGTGATCACAATGGGCTTGCAGATGAATTCCTTGAGGGAAAGACTTTCACCATTCATTCCAAATTCAATGTACTTGCAGAATAGGTATCTAGGAAGATGTCAGAAAGCAAGCTTCTTTGTCTCTCTTGATTCCATCAGGTCACATGGAAAACCAAAATAATCTCTTTGTCCATGAGGTACACAATGATCCAGCAGTTTTTAAAAAAGCTTAATATTTTGATGCCATATGGCTTGGTTCTTTATGGGGTTTAGCTGCCTGGAGAGTCTCCTTTAAAGCATGCAGTCATGGTAGTGTTGGGCTGACAGTTGGACCCAATGATCTTAGAGGTATTTTCCAACCTTAAAGATTCTAAGATTCTAGGACTGTTGCAGTGCTCCTTGGTTTAAAGTATCTAGAAGCTTTTCAGCAGAACTCAGTGTTACTTCAGAAAGAGAAGTAAGAGAAGGAGACAGGTTAAAACAACCGATACACAATTAACAGGAAAATATCCAGGTGTGGATATAAAGTATACTGCTCATAGACAGAATTTTACTTCAAAAGTTTTCTGTTTAAAAGAGATTAATAGCTGTGTCCACAAAAACGAGTTAAATGTTATGGCTTTTCTTTTTTTTAAGTAAATGAGATACTTTTTTAAGTAAATGAAAATGTGTTCATTATGGAGTCCAGGAGCATATATTTAATCATTTGAAAATGAGACAATACACCTATTATTTCCCAATGTGAATTCCATTTTAAGAACACGTATGTATTGTCATTCCTCTCCTAACAATAGCTAAAATTAATTTCTAAGTTTAGCCATTACACAAAGCATATTAAACTGGAGGTATTGAAATCACGTGATAACTCATTAATCTAAACCGAAGGGCCCAAGAGGAAAAACCCCTGATCTAGGTGACTGGGCTGTAGAGTAGATTTCTGCAACCATTAGCATTATTTTCTCTACTATAACACTAATGCATACGAGGCCATCAGAGCATCCTTTTAAGGAACTCATGGGCAGTAACACAAAAGCAATTGATGCTGTTCCCTGGGCAACGCCTTTTTCAAAATATACCAAACTCTTACAGCTTCTGCATTTTCCTACAACACTCTAAACCACTTCCAGGCAAGGAGTTTGCCTCTCCTCTCCTGTGAAGCGTGATCAGATGCTCAGCTGGATGTCTCACACGAAGCAGAACAGTTCTGCTGGGGAGCCAGAGGCAGCATTTCCTCTGGCCTACACGAAGGCGGGTGAAGTGAGACAGACACTGCCTTTGCTGACTTCTGCACCATTTTCTCCAGTCCAGTTAGAAAGAACCAGCTGCCAGTCCTGTAAGCCTACCTGCAACTCTCCTCCACAATGCACATGCCTGTGCTATAAGTAAATCAGATTCCCTGCTCTGCAAAAGTCAGCAAGGAACTTCCCCAAAAGAGTGGGCCAGTTAAGGCTGATTTTTTGGCTTTTTTTCCAGTATCACTTCTAATACTGGAAAAAGAAAATCCCTCAACTGAAATACATTTATCTGGATCACCAAGTCCACTGCAAACTCATTCAAGGGCCATTACTAAGTGGTGAATTTCTGAATTTTAGATGTGTAAGTCAAAGTCTCAGTAAAACAAGCAGATACAAGCACCCTGAGAGCACAGTAATTATTTTCCTAATACAGTACCTCAATGAGTATTAAGTGGTAGCTCCATACACTAAATGAACGAGTGGGACTCCTGCCTACACACTGTACAGGGAACATACCTGGATATACCTTCTGGTTAAATAAAGTTGCAGACTGCCATTTAAACCTTATTTTCACAAGTCAGTAACATTTTTCATCTGGTATCAGAGACTAGGATTACTTTGAAAAAAGTAAACTTATGCAAATTGTGAGTGTTGTGGAAATAAAGAACTATCCCAAGCACCAACTTCTGCTGCAGTATCTCAGCTTTCAAAGAACACAGTCAATTTAAAAAGCATATTTTGATGCGTTATCTGCTTTGCTTGAAATTAATACTATGACTGCGGTAATTAATAGTAAGGGGTAAAAACATACGCACTGACTACACTGTATAGTCACATTCACTGCTTATAAAGGTAACAAACCTATTTTCTGAGAGACTGAGACAGGAAAGAAAATAAAAATTAGAAGAAAAGTGATAATTTGGACTCTGCCAAGTAGAAATACAGAGACAAGAACAATATCAAGAGAGCTGTACTCCCCAGAGCTATTTAGTTCTTCTTTTGAGCATACTGTAATTCCATTCACAATCTGCTAAGAAGCTGTATTAAATCGTATTTTCTTGTTACTTCAGATTTTTCTCAATGGAGAATTCTGGAGACAAAATTTGAAGCAAGATAAAAACCAGAGACATTCAAGCTCAGGTATTTAATTAGCTCCCAATAAGCTTATGTGTTTATAACTAAATCTGTCAAACTGTATCAAAGTTTCTCTGGAAATTTTATACTATAACTGTGCATTCATGCAGAATAAAGATCTTTTTTCTTTCACTTTCACGGCAGTTAAGTGTCAATTGAAATAGGTTTTGAGGGGCAGACAACCCTATTAATCCTAGCTATTTTAATCTGCTGACTGATGAAAAGATTCAAGAAAGGAGATGGTTGATAGTCACTCAAACAATTTTTAAACTGAACTCTGGATGCATATTGAGGGAGTAAAACCTTTATGCATCAGAAGACAGTTTTTGTTTATGCCTAGTAAATATTAAAGGTGTTAACAACATTGCCACTTCCATTTTTTCCCCAGACAGGTGAAAAATAGAACCCTCGAGCTGGACCAACTCTTTGTAGAAACTGCTGATGCATGATAGGTTTATAAAGTAGAGCCCTGTATAAATTCCTTATTGAATGCTTCCAACAGGAGCCAGTTGCTGCCTCATGCCTAATTACCCATTTTTAGTTTACAACTGAGAGCAAGTCTGTAGTGAGAGAAAGATCCTTCAGCTACACCATTCAATTAAAGCATGCAACAAAAGTAGTACTGCTGACGCAAACAGTGCTTTATAGTAAGAGACAGAAGATAATCTATCCATATTCTTCCCTCCTTTGCCTTGGTTCATCAGTTTCTTCTGAGGCACTTGCAGTAGGCCCAGGACTTCCCCCCTCTCTGTTTTCAGTCTCATTCAGCATCCTCATAGCTAAACTGAGGAAGTGTGGTCTGGATGACCGAGTAGTGAGGTGGGTCGTTATCTGGTTGAAGAAGTCAGAGAGTTGTGGTCAACGGTACAGAGTCTAGTTGGAGGCCTGTGTCTAGTGGAGTCCCTCAAGGGTCGGTACTGGGACCAGCAATATTCAGTACCTTCATCAATGACCTGGATGTGGGAACAGAGTGCACTGTCAGCAAGTTTGCTGATGACACAAAACTGGGAGGAGTGGCTGACACACCAGCAGGCTGTGCTGCCATTCAGAGAGACCTAGACAGGCTGGAGGGATGGGCAGGGAGACATTTTATGAAGTTCAACACGGGCAAGCGTAGAGTTTTGCACTTGGGAAAGAACAACCCCATGTGCCAGTGTAGGTTGGGGACTGATCTGCTGGAGAGAAGTGTAGGAGAAAGGGACCTGGGGGTTCTGGCGGGCAGCAGGGTGACCATGAGCCAGCAATGTGCCCTCGTGGCCAAGAAGGCCAATGGCATCCTGGGGTGTATTAGAAGGGGAGTAGCTAGTAGGTTGAGAGAGGTCCTCCTGCCCCTCTACTCTGCCCTGGTGAGGCCACATCTGGAATCTTGTGTCCAGTTCTGGGCCCCTCAGCTCAAGGGAGACAGGGAACTGCTGGAGAGAGTCCAGCGCAGAGCCACAAAGACGATGAAGGGAGTGGAACATCTCCCTGATGAGGAAAGGCTGAAGGAGCTGGGTCTCTTTAGCTTAGAGAAGAGGAGGCTGAGGGGTGACCTCATTCATGTTTATAAATATGTCAAGGGGGAGTGTCAGGAGGACAGAGCCAGGCTCTTTTCAGTGATGTCCAATGACAGGACAAGGAGCAACGGGTGCAAGCTGGAGCACAGGTGGTTCCACAAAAACATTAGAAACAACTTTTTCATTGTGAGGGTGACAGAGCACTAGAACAGGCTGCCCAGAGAGATTGTGGAGTCTCTTCCTCCTCTGAAGACATTCAAAACCTGCCTGGGTGCCATCCTGTGTGACCTACTCTAGGTGATCCTGCTTTGGCAGGACTAGATGATCTTTCGAGGTCCCTTCACATCCCTAACATTCTGTGATTCTGTGATTCATCCAGGCTACAGAATGTCTTGTCTCTGTGCTGACTACAGACTGAAGAAGAGATGGCATCTGACAAAGACTCTTACCTGGGAAGGAGGCAGGTTGCAGTGACAGGATTCGGGGGAAAAGAGCCAGAAAAAAGCAGAAATTTACCTGCCCCTTTCATTCACGAGATGTATTTGCCATTTGCTAATGATCTGCAATCCAGTGAAACTTCCAAGCCTGTTACATCACCATACCCTAAGATATGTTCTGGTCTGCACCTATGTCCCTTCTTCTTAGAAGTGGACCCAACTAAAGTAATCCTTGCCTTTGTCACCTCAGTGACTGAAACTGCATTTCAAACTAACTCAGAATAGGTTGATTTTACTGCAACAGCAGCACCTAAATAATTTTAAGTTACCAATTTCTGTTTCTTTTCCCATATGGCAAGACAGAGTTTTTTCTGAGCTTTTCGTAAATATAAGAGTGTCACTCTGAAACAGAGGCTTACAGAAACTAAATAATGAAGTGACTACACACTAATGAAATATATTGTGTTCAGTACTGACAAACATTTTTCTTCCCCAGTTAGAAGCAGTTAACAAATTACACACCTCCATTTATTTAAAGCACTAATACTGATGCTTATACGCTTATCAAAAACTAACAAAGTTCACCCGAAATATGACAATGCTTTTGTAAAGAAAAATCTGTCTCTATTTTATACCTGAAATACTGTTTCATCTCCAGCTGTTTTCAAATCATCTTCCTTCCCAAGGATTTTCTGTAGCTGTATTTGTTAAAACATGAAAAAAACACAGGAAAATTACAAATTTAGTCTTACAAGAGTCCTCTTTTTCAGAAACTTGCATTAATGTCACCTTTTCTTAACTATAAAGTCATTACATTTTTGCAACGTTCTCTAGTCATGACAAAATATTTGCATACTTAAGGATATTTTGCTATTCAGTCACACTTTTTACCAGAAATGTCAGAGCATATGAATCTCTCTCTTGTACCCTATTAGCTCTCGTCTATTAACTCTATTTTTAGAGGAGAATTTCTTACACTAGAAGCTTAGCATTCACTCTGTAAGATCTTGAAGCTCAGAAGGATAACATCAAGGGTCATCCAGAAAATAAAAAATATCCTGTGAATTTTCATGCTATCCTCTTAGTTTTACATACCTCTCCTACAGACATGATCTTCTAGACATGATAAAAATACCTGTTCAAATGAGCTACCGTTACAACTAACAACAAAGAATAATTTAATTAAATAAGCATGCCTATTTTCAGAACTGGCATTAAGCAGAATGTGGTTCGATTCTCCCCTCCACCCCATAAATAAACAAATCTTGAGTGTGTCAGCTAAAAAGATTTTTCTAAGTACTGAAACAACTCACATTTAAAAACATAACTTTGACTGTCCCAAGGAGGGCTTTCAGGTAATGTAGAAAGTGCATTAATTTGCTGTACGTCAAGTATACCTCAGCTGCCGTTTCTTTGGCTGTATTTTAGTTTGCGAGGTCAACACTGCCACAAGAATGAGTGATCTAACACAGCACAAGGTATACCTACCTTTCACAGACACTTGCATGACTCCTTACAAGGACAGCAAAAATGAAAGAACAAGGGACTTATTACATTTCAGATATAGGTAAGGACTTCCATCGATCATGCTGGATTTGAAGACTTTAGGGAAGATGCTTTTAAAGCTCAGGGTTTTTGAAGCTGCTGGTTTGCTTCTCAAACACTTCTGAGTGATTCCTCACCCGGTTCATTAAAACTGGGGAAAAAAATCCATGACCAAATTTGCATAGCCATTATTTTTTGGGGCCTTAAAATCTCTTCTTAGGGCTTTATTATTTTCCTTTTTTGTTATGTTGTCCAGAGAAGCAATATTGGCTTTTAAGTAGTGAGTAGGAAAAAATGCACTAACTATTCGTGTTGCCAAAGGTCTTCCCCTGGCCTTCACATTTTCATTAACTCAGCTGTTCTGTTCTGTTTATCATCTCAGCTTTTGAATTCATCAGGATAGTTACTTTCTACTACTATCAAGACATGCCTTGATAGTATTTATCAAAACAAATATTATAAAACAAAGCAATTAGATAGTATTAGTTCTTTCAAGTTTCTCCGAATTCTTTTTGTTTTTGATCACTTACAAAACAATTGACTAGTACATTAAAGGCATTATGAATTTCTTCCTAGCAAAATAGCATTATAAAGCTCTGGATAAAACCACAAATGCCCATCCATATTTTCATTGAAAAATTATATTTTTTCTTACCTGAAAAATCCATCTTTTGCTCACACACAAGAAATAAAACTGCAAATACTTTCCAAACAAAGGAAAATATAATTTTTTTTCTTTTGTGTTTTATTTCTAAATGACTCTTAAAAAAAATCTGCAGAGACTACTGAAGAGCACAGACACACAGAATAATTTTTTTTCACAAGTGTTCTGGAAGATTTAGTTTATTGTTTGCTTATGTTGTTTGCAAATCCTTATAGTGTTTGAAACCACTTCCAGCAGTTCACAGATTTTTTTCCAGCAAAATGTAGCAACTGCCTGTGGAGGGAGAAGAATTCTGCTCCTGAGAAATGGACTCCCAATACCAGACTGCTCCATGTAACATCTATCTGTATTTAATATTTATATCTGTTCATCACTGGAAGATATTCATGGCTAATTCAAAGATAATGAGACCTATTACACACAGCTGATGCCTCTTTACTAAAGACATACTAAGCAGTAATAATTTCTGAAGAAGACAGGAGCTGGCAGAGAGGCTATGTTAGTCTTAAAAAAACAAAAAAAGGTGATTTTGCATCTTTCAGTTGTTTGAGAGAGATGAGTGCTTGTGGATGCTCCAGGACTGCAGAGGTGTTTTGTACCAAACTACCACAACTGCTGATAGCGTTGAGTATATTTTACCCCAGATATATCTCTACAAGTTTTTTTTGTGTGGTATCTGCTCTCCAGGACAAGTGTATCAAGACAGGTTCTGTTTAGAAAATCTAAGTCACATAGCTCTTGCATGTACCATTAGAGCTACCCTATCTCCATTCCTAATAGTTTTGAACTGTCATTAATTAAAAATCTTTCATCAGGACATTAAGGAAGTTCCTCATTTGGTGAGGATTCTGGGATCCTCAGTAGCCTTGTTCCTGATGGGAGGTCTCAGATTAACGTGCACGGGTTATTACATGCACATGTCTGGAAATCCCCCTCACACAGGCTCATGTGAATGTCTTGGAAGTGCTCACAGAAGTATCTCACTGCCTTCACAATACAGCTCTGAGAAACAATTCTTCGCACTCCGGCAGGGGCTGATTAAAAGACGGCAACTAACTCTGCGAACATACCTTTTCTACCACGAAGGGCTGGGGTTATAAAGTACTTTGTCACTCTCCTCCCTCTCTTGAATGATTCACATGACACATCTTGTGCCTGTTTCGCCACTGACATGCGGGAGCTGAGATACACACAACTCAAAGAATGATGGACATTTTGCAAACAAAAAGGCAAAAGCCCTTACCTCAAACAATTTACAGTGGAGATCAGCCGATAACGTAGACACACATAGATGTCTAATCAGTAGACAGTGGATGGGAAGTAGGAAGAAGCAGTGACAAAGTAAAAGAATGAAGTAGCTCTGAAATTTTGTTTCCCGTTATCTCCTGCTTACAGCAAGTGGTTCCTGATTACTGCTTCTTGGTTAAGCTTTTCTACTGTCCTTTCCTTTCTTACATTTCTTGATATTATTGTCAAATATAGTGTGGAAATAACTACAGAATAGTTCAGATGTATTTTCCTGAGATGCCAACTGGGACAAGATGAATGTCAGACTAGCCACACAATTTACTAATTTATTAGTATACATAAGCTTTCTATGATGCCTACCGAACTAGAGCATGCAGAGATTAACACACATACATTTTTCCAGATTCTTGCATTCTAAAAATTTAATTTTTAAACCTAACCTACAGAAAACAAGTTTTGCTTTAAAATATTCACTGCTTATAAACATTACCTAAACAGTCACGTGAGAGAACTCATCTTTTGTCAAGCTTGCATCCTTGGGACTTCTTTGAATTTAATGATTCTTACGAGTTGACATAACAATTCATATGATTTTTTTTTGACATTCTGTATTAATTTATCAATACAGCCTATAAAGGAAGTGCAAAGTAACAACCTATCTAACTAGAACCATTTTAATTTAACTTGATTGCCTCTACAGATATCAAATTATTTTTAATTATTTTATAATGCTTTCACCTCTACTTTTGATGACTTTCTGCTGTTCACACTGGACAATTCAATTAGAATTACCTGAAATGGGTAATGGATACTAAACATGTGACATACTCCCTAAGAGAGTTGTGCTGTATTTCTGCAAGAATCTTCTTATTTGCTTAACTGCCACAGTACCTATTTAAAAGGAAGTACTGCTACCATGGCATTTTGGTGCAGAGGCAATACAGGCTCAACATGTTTACTCATGGACTTACTTTCGCCTCTAACAAACTGTTTTGCAGATGAATAATGCAGCCATAACAGATGCATTTCGGTGATCCGCACACTGCTACTCTGATAACAATTCAATAGGATTCTACCAGATTTAGTAGGTTAAAAAATAAAGGCTTTAGTCAGAATTTTATTTCTTTTGCATCAGCAGAATAATGAACATCTTAACAGAGCAAATTCTTCAAGCTTAAAAGACTTTTTGTAGCAACAAATGAGTGCAGGGTATCTTAAGGCTCAGTTAGGGGCTTCTGGGAACATTGTCTGGGGAAATGGTCTAATTTCAAGTTCTATTCTCAAACAGTACTACTAAGTCTAAAAGTACTTCTACAATGTTCTAAAGCATGTATATTTAAGCATGACTCATTAATTGTAATCTTGCTATAAGACAATTCACTGAAAAAATGTCTATCAGTGCAAGCACATGTTAACAGTAATTGTATCATTAATCCAGAGTTTAAGGCTCTGGAATCACATTTAAATAACTTTTTTGGTAATTTCTCTATCGAGAGATGCAACTTTACATGTTTTAGATTCTGCGGTTCCCCAGAGTTGTTGCAATAATCTTTAACCTTATCCTAGTGACAGAAATGAATTTGCATTGTAGTAGTCATTTCAACTTTTTATAAAATTGCCTCTCTGTTTGCCTCCAATACAAAAGAAGGATCTGAATTAAGGGGAGGGAGTCTATGAAAAGTACCAATTGGTAAAAACACCCTGTGCAACAGTATACAAAACCAATAAAAACCAAGAGCGAACTGTGAATTAAAAAAATATTCAAAATATTTAGAAAATAGAAGGCTTTTCCAGGTGATTATTTAAATTAGCTCATGGGATTAAGGGATGTACATCAACTCCTATCTTCCCAGTAAAAGATTTTTAGATCCAAGTCAAAGGCAACATTTATAAAAGGATTCAAATCTAAGAAGTACTTCTGAAGCAATGCTTTAGTATGTGCTCCTTCCGTATGAAGTATTTTAGCAGTACGTGATCATAGACTGGACTGAAATAGAGGCTTGAAGATTTAAATTAATCTTAATGTGGCAAATATAACCCAGGGACATATTTGAATGGTTTAAAATTAATATGCATATAAATATACATACCTTAAAGAATTCTTTCTTTTCAACTTGTTCATTGCCATCTGTATCCAACATTTTAAAGGCAATCTGAAATCCAGTCTGGGGTTCTGGAAGAAATTGCAAAAGAACTTTATTGTAAATACACACACACATACTCTTACACTAGTACTTCGATATTTAACGCAAAAGGAATATTGCCTGCGGTTCAGTTCTCCGTTGTTACACATGTACATAATATTTCCAGTAAACCATATGTACCTTCTCCAATGGAAGCAAATTTTTTAAACACCTTTTTGCTACCATTTCAGGGGATAATTAATGCAACAGCAGTGCCAAAGTACAGCCACAAATGTCCGTCAGATCCTGGCAACTGTGAAAATCTTCTATTTCTTACTTCCCTGGTCTTAGACATCCTCTGTAGGTGCCTCCATAATCTCATGTCACTTCCGAAGTCTAGCCTTGCCTTGTTTATTAGAGCTCCTTTTCAAGCAAGAAGAGTGGAGAGTGCCTCAAGGAACCAAAAATTATTCGCAAACAGCATGAAAGAGCTAGTGTACCCCTCAGGTACTCTTCGCACGTGTTAGTCTCTGCCAGCATTTGCAGCCTTCCCCAGCAAACAGACCCACCAGCCAGCTCGCTCGGCTCCTGCTCCTGTCGCATGAGCCCCAGGCCTTTTTTTTTTTCCCTTCCCTTCTCCTTCATCCCTAAATAATGTACTTGAACATTACTGAGATGTAATGAACTACTCTTTCTGGCTTTTTTTAGACAAAAGCATGTTTTGTGTGACTCCCATCAAGCTGATTTTTTTCAGGAATTTTACACAATTTTACCCTCCATTCCCTTCACTGAGTGGATGTTTCTTTTCAACACAAAAATGTAATGAGTTCTGAATCTTGCAGGCGCTATAAAAACACGGCGTGCTTTGAGCTCTTGCCCACAATTTCCTGATCTAACTTTGCTTACAGGAGGTGGCCTCGCTCATTAGCAAGCCCACACAGGAGCAGCATGCTGCTGAAGTGTATTTACAGCTCACTGCAGTAGCAAGCTCTTACCCCAGTAATTTCTGGAGCAGGTGAATTAATTCCACAGCCTAGCCAAGTCAGGCATTAGTATGAAAGCCACAGACTTAGTGTCTCTAGAATATATTCCTGTTTCCAAGAACAATGTTGGACTCACGAGGGCAGTGAAGCAGCATCTCTAAAAAACTCCAATGCCTTCAGAGTTTTTCTTTTGGAAATATATTCTTCCAGCTGCATTCTGTAAAGTTTTAAGTCTTGCTTTGTGGTTTTTTTTTTCCCCCCAGAAAATCTTTCTGCAAAGGGAAAAAGTTAAAGAAACATCCAGTTCCTTTTAAGTGATAACAAGATGGTTAAAGAAAGTACTATTTTTACATTTTAGAAATAACTATATCTTCAGCAGTCAAGTAATGTTCTCTATGGAGTACCCTTGTGATGCAAGGATATTTTATAAATATTATATTAATCTACACAGCAGAGCCCTTCTCCAGCAACTGGGCTGTAATAACCAAAACTGGCTTCTTTTCCATGGAAGTGCCACATGCTAGATTTGAGTTACTACTACAAAAGCAAGACAGGCCTATCCTATAACATATTTAGAGAATAAAAGTAATTGATGTATTTAATAGTAATTCATACCATCTGTGCTGCAAATTTCAGATAAGAGAGCTGTTACTGAAAATATAGGGCCTAAAGCTCCTTATACTGTTCAGAGATGACATACTTATCTGATATGATGTAACCCCAAAGGTATGTGTTCGTAAAATAAGCATAGTTCAAAGACTACCTCAGATATATTTGTATTTAATTAGAATCAGGCAAAATTCCAAAATCTGAATAGAAGAGCTTCATGTTGGCTGTAAGTGCAGGTTAGATCTAGACGCTTCCCCTCCAAGTATCTGTACATTGACCAAGCTGTCAACTTGTGTGACTGGCTAATTGAAACGAAGCTTTGAGTGAAGGTGACAACTTCAGTTCCTGTGCTCCTTCACCAGGCAGGGCTTTACCAGAAACTCCATTAACCAATTGCTGGAAATGAAATTCAATACAGCACTGGAAGAAAAAAAGATAGCGATAATACAAGGCAGACAGAAAAGAGAAAAGGGGACCACAGGGGGCAAAATAAAACCTTTGTCTGCTGCAAAATTACATTTTCCAGTTCAGTGTTGTTACAGACAGTGCTTTTGTATGACAGGCAGCAGGGTCTGGTCAGCAGTGTCCTGGAACCAGGACTCTGGAAATTTGGCAACTCTCCTCCGGCTTCCCTGTTGCTCCGCTGGTGACGATGAAGAAGACATTTAAATATTAATGGCTGCTTCAAGAAATCTCACATTAATTCTCACCAGCGAGAGAGACAGGTTGTATAACTAGGGGCTGACTGACATGGGATACTCGTTAGGCAAAGACAGAGGCACTAACACTTGCTGACATTTGCTTTCAAACTGATCAGTGTGATAACCCCGTGTGTAACCAAAGTAGCAACATTAGCACTGCATTTTTATCCTGCATCAAAAGCTGCCTTTGTTTTTGCAGTTCAGTACATTCCTATACAAATTCTGTGAAAAATGATGTTACCTGATTGCCTGCAGAAGTGGAACAACTTGCTCTGATTCTGCTTCAATTTTCTAATTGTTTCAGCCAATAAATCAGCATGAATTTACTTTCAGCTGCCATAGATTTTTTAAGAAATAGAATCTTTGGCACCTATTTCTGCAACTTTAATTAAGGTATTCTTCTCAAGTTACAATGTGACTGTTATAATTGCCCTTTTTAAAAAAAAAAGTCCCTCTTTTTTGAGTTGCAACAAATATTTTAAAAATCAGCTTTCTAATGAGGCTAGACTCATATTATTTCTGCTTTTAAAAATACTTGAACAAATGGAATAACTTCTGTTCAAGTTGGGTGTAGCACTGGACAGTCACTACTGGTGAAACAGTATATTTCGATATTAAATAGGTTATCTTAATGAATATATACTATTTAATACTGCGTACTAGCTGAAGTTTCCTAAGAGATCACCCTTTGTGCCGCACAGTAGGAGCTAATGCTGTTCTGCTACGAAATGACAGAAGTTGCAAAGGGGCTACCTAAGCTGTGTGAGTGGTGTGTACCAACAGTCATTATCTGCCAAGGCTGGACATATTCTCTCCACTTTCTGGAGACCAACAGCTAACCTGTTTGTACTACACCATGAGAGGGTGGATTTCTAGTACCTTCTAGTACCTCAAACCTCGGTACTTTTCAGCATCACCTACACTTTGTCAGAAGAGCACAGGAAGGTGGCGAGTACGGCACAAAGCAAGTACAAGTAAGGAAACACAGCAAAGGCAAGACCACTTCCATGCACAGTAAAAAAGCCTGCTGTTTGCAGATAAAGCAAGTAGTCACGAGAAAAAGGTTTTTTAAAAAGTGTATGATACAGAAAAAAAGGAAGGAGGCAAAGGAAAAGGCAGAAATACGTGCAAAACACTTCCAGGAAATAAAGTCAAAAGGAAGAGAGAGGGCAAAAAAAGATTAAAAAGTCAAACAAAAAGACCTTGCAGAATCCTGTTATTTATCATCTATTCTATATGTGAAGACACGAATAGTTGCCTTTCAGGCAACACAACAGCTTTTTACACCACTGCATGAGCTATTATGTTAATGTCTCCTTGTCCAAAATGAATAAACTGCTATCCAGAAAACAAATTATTTATCTTCTCCTACTGTTGTTCTTCCCCTACAATGTGGGGAATCTGTAACCAACATCTCTCCTCTCTCAAAGTCTCTTGAAAAGACTTTTCTGATCTCATGGTTGCAGGGATCCTCATAATTTCTAAAGTACTGCTATGGACCAATGATGATGCTATGGAAGTAAGTTGCAATTAATTAAAGTTATATCCACTTATATTAATGCCGTACCATTCTATATGCAATAGCTCTTTAGATTTAACCATAATGTAGGCATTTAGAAGATAAAAGTATCAGAAAAAGTTCCTAGAAAGCTGATAGTCTGTACTCAGCACTGGTGAGGCCGCACCTTGAGTATTGTGTTCAGTTTTGGTCACCTCAGTATAAGAGAGATATCGAGGTGTTGGAGCGAGTGCAGAGGAGGGCAACAAAGCTGGTGAAGGGCCTGGAGAACAGACGTTATGAGGAGTGATTGAGGGAGCTGGGTCTGTTCAGTTTGACAAAGAGGAGGCTGAGGGGGGACCTCATCATGCTCTACAATTACTTGAAAGGACATTGTAGAGAGGTTGGTGCTGGTCTCTTCTCACAGGTAATTAGGGACAGAACCAGGGGGAATGGTTTCAAGTTGCAACAGGGCAAGTTTAGGCTGAACATTAGGAAGAAATTCTTCACAGAAAGAGTGGTCAGACACTGGAATAGAGGTGGTTGAGTCGCCATCCCTGCATGTGTTCAAGTGTCCCTTAGATGTGGTGCTGGGTGATATGGTTTAGGGGTGAACATGTAGTGTAGGGTTAATGGTTGGACTCGATGATCTCAAAGGTCTTTTCCAACCTGAATTGTTCTATGATTATATTTACACATACGTATTTTAAATATAATACTTACTCGTAAGAATTGTCAGCAAAAATAGGTACTCTGCATAAGATATCAACCCTGAAATAAAGAAGTTAAAAAATGATTTGTGAGAAAATAACACTTAGAGCAAGACTTGAAAGATCAAATCTTACAAATACAAAAAATGCAGTTTAACATCATATTAAATAAGCTATTAAAGAAAGCCACAATATTCTTTAACAAAGTTTCTTCTTGTGTTTTTAGTGCTCCCTATCCAGAGACTCATCAATGTTCACATCTGATGAAGAAAGTGAGGTTTATTTCATATCAATAAAAGGCTTATACTAAATCTTCGGATTCTCACTGAAAACATTCAATGTTTACATAAAAGGCAAATAAATTAAATGTGCTTTGTCACATTTAGTACCTAGGAGGAGAACTACTCCAATGTTACCCCCAAGGATCAAAGTCCTCCATCCTTTGGCGGCCTCGCGAAGGCGGGGAATAGCTTCCCTCTAATTCCCAAGGGGAACATGGCAACAGGCAAAGCTGCCAAGCCGCTAGATTGTGCTGATAGTACCGCTGGGCCTCGTGCCAAGCGGAGGCTGCTTCTTTTTTTTCTTCTTTTTTTTTTAAAATAGGAACACGTCCTTTCTACAAGGTGAAAGTATTTCCCCCCCTTTTGAAGGAAAATTCCAGTGTTTTCCTTTGAAATGCCGCCTTAAGTGAAAAGCCTGAACAAACACAAAGATGTGATAGCGTCAAAATAGAGCGTAGGAGCTAAAGATAGAGAGTGCATAATGAGGGTGGTTAAACAACAGAATCTGAACCATCTGCCCTGCAATAATGTTTGGAGAAAAAAATGTAAAGGGCTTTTTTATAACTCACTTTTCAGAATAACTGAGCTACTTTTAATTTGTGAGCTAAACATTGTGTAATGCAGAAGCTGCTTAAAATAATGAAGTTCAAACATGGCTATCTGTGAAAAGATAAACTATTTTTTATAATTTATATTTAGTTAATTGATAGATAAGGAATCTACTTAAGCTTCAGTGATAAACAATTAACTTCTGATAAATTATTATGCAGAGCCAACAGCATTTGTATTTGACCTCAGATAGTGACTTAACACTTTCAAGTTTTAAGTACCAGAGTTTAAAAATACTAAAGTACTGAATGCAAGAGTGAAAATCTGAGAACAAAACTTAGCTAAAGACAGGGCTAATGCCGATCCTGTTGCCAACTCACTTGAGTTCCATGTCTCAGCTTTCCTCTACATCAAAATAGGGCTAGTCACCCTAATATCCAGCATGCATCATGAGTAAATGAGCACAGTACTACAGTCATACAAACCACTTTGGAAATAAAAAAAATACTTTCATCTCAAAGATTTAGGGTTAGTGCCATTGCCAGAATGTAAATTATTGTTTGCATTGCTGTAACTTGAAATTGTGTTCCTAGATAAAGTGCCCAGGACTTCTATAAATTCAAAACCAGCCAAACAAGAGAAAAAACTCCTACCCCATTTTTTAAACTTATATGCCTAAGTATAAGACAAGATTTTAAAAATGAGTATAAAAAAATAGGGGAGGAAAAGAAATCAAGCAAATAGTGTGATGGGCAGTGACTAAGATTCCCACTCCCTAATTTTGTGTGTGACACAGTAAGAGAATGTTTAAAGGAAGAATAAAGAGGAAGACAAGGAGGTAACTTGTAAAGTCCATTTAGAAAACACCTCCCAGTCATGGGCTGCAATGGTCAGTTTAACCAGCAAGTGATGAAGGCCAGCGTCACTGGCCAAGGAGAGTGGGAGTCTGCCTCTCGGCTGTCTTGAGATGTGCTGCACAGGGATAGTCAAGGGAAGACTTGGAAGGTGAAGACAAGCAGCTTAAGCTAAATAAAACAAGGAGAGCCCAGCGCTGGAATAAAAGAGATGACACACTCAAAGAGTCATGTAAGAAAAACATATTTATCAAAGCATTTAAACGTGGCAGATTATGTTTGCTAAAAGTCAGAGAAAAAAAGTTGCAATAACTGAGATGCAAAGTGTTGACTGCCTGGAGAGTTTTAGTTCTATAGCTAGATGGGGAACATTGTTCCTTGTAAAATTTTGCAAAAAGAATCTGCAGAATTTATACGGAGATGGTATAATGCAAAGACCAATTTAAAGACAACACCCTGCCTATCGGCTCAAGGGAGAAGCATGATGGCTCTATTCACTCAAGTTGTAGAGGGCAGAAAAGAAAAGCCTTGCAAGAAATAGCAAAGGTGGGACACAGACTGTGTTTTCATCATTTTATCGTTATCTCATTGAGAAGCCGCTATAGTGAAATACATAAAAAGGTAAATGTAATAAAAATATGTAAAAAAAATTTTCTTAATTTTTCTTTAAACCCTGTCTCAGTACCTTAAAGCAAATCCACAGCCTCTCTGACACTTTATGGCACACTGATAATTTTATTGTCCTTTTGCTACCTGTAGTGAATGGCCAATCTACTTCATCCATAACGTAAATTAAATATTTCAGTAACTTTCTTTTTATTTTACACGAATTATTACATTACTCAAATTAATATATGTAATGCAACAAATGTAAAAGAATAACTGCAGAACACAGAAAAACTTAATATAGCAAAATTTAAGAGATTAAAACCTCACATACTGCTGAATGATTCAGCATACTTGCAGCCAAGTACTTGCAGTTAGCATTGGCATAATACTGTCATTTTCTAACAGCAAATGAACTTTCCTTGTTTGTCCCTGGAAATCTCTACCCTCAAACTTTATAGCAAATGCTGACAGTACAGTATTCTTAGTGCTGAATAACTAAGAAGTACACCCACAAAATATGACATGAATTTTAAAACTGCCCGCTAGAAGGCAGAATTTCCTAGCGTTACATTTTACAAACTGGACTGGTGACAGTTTTCCCTCTACTTGACATTTAAACAACAATTTCAAGGTATTTAAAATAATCTCAGCTAAACGGTGGAACAGGTGTAGATTTGTTATTCTGGTACTTGTAAAAACAGTACTTCATATATAAATACTTACATTTTTAAAATGTAGTGATAATGTATCTCAGAGTAAAAGTATCAAAGTCACTAAAGAAGCATCATGATCAAAACCTGTAAAAACTCCAGGTGTTCTGGAGGCATATGGCTGACTACCCTGAATGTTCCTACATCATCTTCAACTCCTACCAGACCTTTGAAGCACAGAGTGCACAGCCCCACAGCCCTGCAAGGGAAGATCAGTGCCTTGTCTGGAATACAAAATACACCAGGTTGAGCGTATCACTGAGCCCACTTTCTGCCAAGCAGTCAGCTGGCAGAGGTGCAACGAAAGGAGGCTGCACTGGTTTGCTCTGTTTTCACTTTCTCTTGGTGCACTCCTGCTCTTCCCAGGGAGAGTGCTTTGGGGATCTGTAGCATCAACCATTAGAAAAACAAAGGCTCTAAAAAAGCAGGGATAGAGAAAAAATATCCAAGCATTAAAGACTGGGAATCTTTTAAACCCAAACCAAGGAAAATGCATGATGATAAGCAATGTGAAAAGGTAGGGAATGACTATCAATACAAAATCCAGCCTTCCCTAGGACAGGAAAAAAATGTTCAACTTTGTTATAGAAGGCATATAGAATTTGTTCATCAAATTTTATGCTGTGCTAGAAATGAAGTTGTTTAGGCTACACTATCCTGTTAAGCAAACATAATCTTCCCCAGCACCAAGGTCAGGCTTGTACACAGGGGGAGCTGTCTAGCACCAGCTGCAAAAGAACAAAGACTAGCAGGATGGACTCACTGTAAGAGTATATAAAAACAAAAAATAATTGACAAGAACCTAGTGATAAAGGACCATCTGGTGATGAAAGGCCCCTGTGGAATTCGAGGACAAAGATATCTTAAGAAATGTGCTGCGAGCAACTAGTTTTTGAACCAAGGTAAAAGTTTATCGTGAGGAAGACCTACGGCCTTCATTCCTGAAGACCCCTGCCCAAGACTACCAGGAGGCACTGCGCAGGTGTCAAGAGGAGGAGCAGCCGACCAACATCTAATGAATATGTAATTTTCTCTGCATATAACCAAGGTATCTGCCCGTGCACGGGTGCAGCTGTGGTATGAGCACTCCTGGTGAGAGCTGCTCCCCGCTGCCCAGCGCTGTTTTGCTTACTCAGCCGCTTGCTAAATTTAATAAATTTTATTAATCACTTAAATTCTAAATTGGCTCCTGGGTTTTATTCCCTCAATTTATAACAAACTTGTTCAGAGATGTTTCAGGGCGGCTGGGGTATACTGGGGCTTGCAGGAATGGACTGACAAGCAAGGCACCCAGCTGAAAACCCCTCCATGTCCGTATAAGGGTGCCAGAAACGAACTGCAGGCAGAAGAGGCCACGAGGCCAAGGGGCAGGTGAGACGCTGCAGGTTGAGGTCGAGGGCTGCTCTCTTGGCACAAGCTGCCAGCCACGCCCGGGGAACCTGCTGTGCATGCAGAGAGCGTGGTTCATGCCTGCCAAGGAACTGCAGCAGTGGAAAGGCAGCTTTATCTTCCAGAAGCTCTGCGGGATAAGGCATTCAGGCTGAACTCTACGATACAGAAAGTTTGTGAATAGACCCTGTCCGTCTTTCTCATTAGTTTGGGGATTTCAGTCTTTGTTCCTGGTGAAATGGTCAATTACTTCTCTATTTGGTTTCCTTGATCCTCTTGTTTGTTTTCTCCCTTCAATTAATTTATGTTAATGATGTGTTTATTTGGTGTTCTTTAACTCCCTGTTGTTATACAAACAATATCTCAGCTTGCACAGTTTTCTCTGGCTGTGTGCCAATATAAGTTTGAAATGCTGGGTGAAAAGAAACCAGAACATCGGTGCTGTGAAGGGCCACTGAACTCCTGAAGAGGGAGAAAAAAGTTCAACTGCTCTTGGTATCAGGGGTGCCATTTTACATAACTAGATATGAATTTTATTTAGATTTTTAGTTTCTGTGCATTTAAATTACATAGTGAAACAGCAGCTTGTTAACAAGTCTTAAAAGTCCATGTTGCGCTGAAATCATGTCTCTAGCCCCTTTCTATTCTCCAGCCCTTTTCTATTCTCCAAGCAGGCTTCCTGATTTCCTTCACATCTCATCCTGCACCTTAGAAGGCCTTCTGTTCCCTGCCTCTTTACTCTCCCTTGCATAACTGAGAGATCTGCCAAGGAGGCGGCTACTGGCTAGATGGGAATGAAGTCAAATCCATGAAAACATCTTTAAAAATACATTCAGTTCATACTACATAATGAGACAAAAAGCAAGATGTATTTTTCAGTATCAAAAGTGCTCAATACCTTTATCATCAAGTGCTCTAAAAAAGGTCGGTCCTGGTTTAGCTTTGGCAACACACTGCAGTGCAGCATCTACCTCCTTTAAAGACACAAACAAGAAAATATAAAGCCAGTTTTAAAAGAGAAGTCTATTTAGTTGGGTAACAGAAAGAATGCAAGTTCTTTTGAAGAAGGAAAGGAACATTTTGCTTACCTTTTTTGTCAGTTTCTTGGCTGAGGCTTTACCTATAATAAAAAAAATCACCATCATTCAATAACAAACTGACTTTAAACTTTGATCATGTTCTGTGCCATTTTTTCACATTCTTATGTGAAAATGCTAAGTAATATGAAACAGAATATTTTGCAGCAGACAGTTCATTTCTAATTCCCACAACGATCATTAAAGGACAACATTTAAAAATAATATGAGCAGTCTGTTCAAACGTTCTTGCAAAGTACAAGAAACCACAGCATACTTTGGTATCTGTGACTGACTTACTGGTGTGATTTTGTGTATTTTCTACAAATGCAGTACAGATTCCAAAGCAAGTTTATACAATAAGTAACAACTATAGTATTTACAAAGGGATTTGTACGCACACATGGTAATCCTTCAAGTGCATGTTGAGTATGCAAAAGCTAAGAAACACTGAATAAACATTAAAAGAGAAAAAAAGAGTGAAAATGTTGCTGTTTCTATGAAGCACAAGTAAACTGAACAAATCTGCCTCCTGAAAGAGCATCAGATGAAACCATGCAAACTCCAAAGTTTTTATGAGTAGGTTCAAGCCCATACACTTAAACAGGGGAGCCCTAAGCAGCAGTACAGGTTGTATTCCTTTGTAAATCACCCATGTGAGGAGCAGTGATGTATAATCAGTGCAACATTTTAGCTGGTTAGACAGGGAACACAGAAATCCTGTGGTCATAGACTGGAAGGAGCTGCACTCTGCTCCTTCTCAGCCTCCTTGTCCCATCACATCGCCCTGTCCCCTCAGTGTTTCTCCTCATACAGTTCTTAAAACCATGTGTCTTTCACCACTCTCAGCTCATCGCTCCCTTCCTTTGTCACCAGTTCCTCTGGATTCCAGCCAGCCATTCCCTCCTGTTTATTCACACTGTGTAAGAAGAACCTGAGCTGCTTGCCTTTGCTTTGAGGAATGGTGTCCCTGTATGCAGCAGCCTGCTTTGCTCCGTGCTCAGACTCCAAGGCTTGCTCTGCTTCTTCACTGGCATCTTGCACCCCAAGGGTCACCAGCTCAGCACTGCTATTTGGAAATGGGCATGATGGAGACAGCCCCATAAGCATCTGTCAGCAAACCTCTACCAAGCAATTTTCACAGGCACATAATTTAGACAGAAAGAGGTGCACTCTCAGTAACAATGGATTTCCATAATGCTGGCAAAAGACATGCCCAGGTGCAGGATTTCTTCACTTGCAACTTTTGGCTTTGGATTAAGGAAGCTGCTAGAACATCTCAACCAGCAATAGTTCATTCTTCAGCAGAGGCAAACCAGTGCCCTGGCCTCTGCTCCCTGAACTGGCAGTAAAGTTTTGCTGATAAATTCCTCTCCCCACTCCCCAAATTAGCCTAAGGCAGACACCTGGCACATAACATTTCAAGCCGAATGTTTAAGTTTGACAAAAGTTATAAGCAACTAAAATTAGGGTTTTAATACTGGAGTGTTGAGTGACCCCGGCAACAGGTGTTGTCAGCACCACCTGTTCCTGTGGATGAATACATTTTTGTGCAGTGCCTGTACATATATTTACACTCATATACACACATATATCTAAAGCTACATAGTTACCTTCTAGCTCAAAGGATGTATGAAATCCTCTACTTTGCCTCATCTGAGATAGAAGTCAGACTAATAACAGCTCGGAAGAACAAGCAAAAATCACTACATCCACTAAGGCTGAGTCCTGAGCAGCACGGTGTTAACACCACAGTTTAATGCTGTTCACCACTGCAGAGCATTTTAATGAACGGCTGTCTAGCAAATTAAGTGATTCAGATTTCAGCTTTGAAATGTCACCTCCTCTGTACAGTGTATTCCAAAGTGCAATTAAACTACAGCAGCTCTTTCGGCTCGGGGAGACCTACATGGTGAGAAGCCTTATAGGATGAAATGAGTCAGGCTGTAGGTCTGCGAAAAACAGTATCTGAAGGAAAAAATGGGAAACCACCCTGCAGGGATTTTCTCTGTAAATGATCTCTGTAGTTGTCTGATTTGAAGCCAGCCATGCACTCTTACTTGATTAACCACGGCTCCACTCATTCCTTTCTCCTGGTGGCCCTAATGAGCCCCATGTCTGGGATAGCAACTGCTACAGCTGCAGTGCACTGGGCAGTAATCCTGTTGCCAAAATCCAGGAGGATGATGAAGGAGAAAAGCTGAACTCTTGAGAGCTGGAACAGCGAAGGCATGAATCATTGATGAAAGGTAAGGAGAAAGCACTGGGAGCTACAGCTGAGACACTAGCAGGCCATATTCGTGAGGCTCTACATGTGGTGAAGTCCATGCTTCTCTTCGTGATGCTGTATTCAGCACAGTAACTCCGAAACACTTCAGCTATCCAGTTCTAGGGAACATAACGTCAGTGAAAATTATCCTACCATTATAAAAATTAAGAAAGGGAAGGAAAATCTGTTGCAGACATATGGGCCCTCTTTTCAGCAGCCCTAAGTCACAATTGCAACTGCCTGGAGCCCATGCACATGGCTGCGGCACCCATCAACGTCTGCCCTTCTGCATTCATCACGCTCCAGAGGACGTTTAAAATGTTGACATGCTGACTGACCTCTTTCAGAGATGATCAGACAGCAACAACAATGATACAGAGGTGCTTACGCTACCCTTGACTGGGGAATCCTGACAAGGGTGAAAGGATGAGGAGAGGAGAGGGAGAGGGAGAGGGAGAGGGACACAATTGGCTCCAGAGACGGGGACAGGGAGAGGGACGGGGACAGGGAGAGGACAGTCACATCACCCCAGGAGAGGAGGTCCTTGCTGAGCAGAAACAGAGAAGGAGGAGAAGGAGGAGGACAGTCACATCACCCAGGACATGGCAAGGGGCCGAACAAGGTGGGTGAGAGTGGGTCCCTGCCACAGCTGACTACACAAGGGGAACCTGCTACAACAGAAGAGGAGAAAAGGCAGGAGGGAAAGGGACAGATTGAGAGGTAAACAAAGACATTAGCATTTTCTAAGACATTTGCTTTTCTAAGAAGTAAATAAATATGGAGCCTTTTAACACTGCCTTTCCCAAACAGGCTTCAAAATGAAAAGATTTAATAACCTAGTCAAACAAAAATGGCATACAGATGTTATCAAGCACATGTATCAGTAGGCCAGGATTTTTTTGAAAAATACCCTGACCTCTGGGACATTAGAGTTATTTTTCATATTGTCATGTATTAGAGAACAATCTTATGGTTATAATCATTAGGAACTATTTAATCTAATAAGTAAAAGATCTGCACAATGCACTTTTCTCTAGTTTTGTTATTTTACCCTGATAGATTCTTACCAATAGGTAAATTAATGATGTTAGAAAACTTGTTAGTAGTAGTAACAGTCTTACTTTGGTATCAGAAAAAACAAAACAACTTGGAATTTTTATTCTTTTGAACTTGAATGAATAGGAAGAAAAATTACTTTTTGTTCCCCCCCCCCTACAGATCTACCAAGACTGTGATGGAATTCTCACATAGAGGACAATGAGTATTTTCAAGGGTCTCTACATCTCTCTCTCATCTAATTTTCACCATCTATAGTGGATCCATGAAACAATGAAGTGCAGACACACCGTTCAAGGACAAAAAGACATTTCAGCTTTTTGAATGAATACCAAGTCTCCTTAGAAGCCAAGAAAGTTAGCTGACAACTGCAATGAAGAAAAAACTACCAAGAGCAGCTACATCAGCCTCAAGTTGCCCTCGGCAAACCTGAGTATTTTGTCACATATATTTCTTACAACAGGAATGTTTCCATCATCTATCAGTTTTTACGCTATGATGTAGAACGGACTCAGCATTAATGTCAGGATTAACATTAGAAAAAGGCTGAATTAAACAAGTACCCACCTGCACTCACTAACACCCATTTATACCTGAATAGCTAAGGAAAGGCTTAGATCTGACAAAAGATGTTTAGAGCCAAAGAATGAACAAAATGACTAAGATCAACAATTATAACAACAGTAACCAAATGCCAAAGCAAAAGAACTCACTACTATCTGCAAGAAAACATAATTTTACATGTCTGCGAGATTGCTCTATTTTTGTAATATGGAAATAAAAATTGATTTTTCAATCAATGTTTCCCCAGAGCCTTAACTTAAAATGACAACAGTATAAAACAGGCACCTTCTCATAGGAGGACTACCAACTCCTTTTATCGGCAAAGTCATTGAGATGGTTTGACCAGGATCTCTTTTTAGCTCCATTCCAGACAACAAGTGATAAAGAAGTTTTTAAAAAAAAATTTGTCTTCCCAGTTTTTTAATTTTAGATAGCAATCACTGCTATCTTTGCTGAAGCTTGGCAAGTTCAAAGTCATACTGGGGTATTAGGAAACCATTTGTTTTTTCATATAAAACTAAGACGAGAACAGTGTTAAGCATGTCACAATCCAAACAAATTCTGGGTCTGCAAAATGAGTGAAACGAGCTGGATGGGATTTCAGCACAGTTGTAATCTGAGGATCAGGGCATTTTAAAAACCAAAGCCGCTGTCCGCAGCTCATGCTGTGGCCTTTAAGGCAGAGCCCACCCTGCAGCCTTGCCTGCCAGCGGAACAAGAGTTTGCATTTCCCAGTTTTAGCTGACTGCTGGCTTTCACACAAGCTGAACTCTGAGAATCCTGCCCTGGCGAGCTGAGTTAGATAAGAATCATGTATGCTGATTTCCTTGGGGAGATGCCATTAACATTTTTGGTTTAAATTAGCCTAAAATAGAAGATCATTGAAATTCAATAGCTTCATTCCCAGCGATCTCAGATATTTTTTATGATACTGCACAAGTACCTTATCTCAGCAAGGTGTCCTTTGTTTACCTACCTTATTTATGTTCTAAACTCTTTAAAGCTCTTCTACACATTTATAAATACTTACTGATAATGAAATCAATAATATAAAGGGGAAAAATGCAAGCCAGCAATTAGTTTTTTAAGGCTTCCTTTTGAAATATTGGTGATACTGGAGATAAATCAATGATAGAAAAAAAAATTAAGGCTTTTTGAAAGCATGACAAACCAAGTGGTCAGATTCCTATGACAGCTCCTGGCAAACCAATAGCTGAATAAAAAATGAGCATGCTATTCAAATGAATTAAGAATCCACTTCAGCTAGAAAGCTTTTACTGAACTAATGCATTGCCATTTAAAGATAATTGATAAAAGTAATTTCAATCACATGAATTAGTGAATTGAACCACCTGAATTAAAATCCAAGTATGCCCAGTGGAAAAGGCAATTTGCAATAACAGAAGCTTCTGATACGCTTTACAAAACAAGCTTTGCATCTGTCTTTCTTTATTTAGAGCAATCATTCCTCTGAGGAAACGAGAAATACACAGTGCTGGGTCAAGGCCAGCACTGGCAAATCTCCATTTCAGAAGAGCAGTTGCATCAGAGAGTCAACACTGGAAGGTTCCTCTGTGAGTAAGGCAGCCTGGGGTAAAAAGGGTGGGATGCTGATGCAGGGAGAAAACATCAAAGGATGACACAGTCTTTTAGGAAACTGAAACAGACTGGAAAACTAAGATAAAGCAGTTTTCAAAACCTGTTAAAGAGACCATGGTACCAAATCACCAGTGGTGCCAGGAGTTCCAAAATGACCAAAGGCATCACGGTAGAAGCAGATTTTGTGGTGCTGAGAATGGGAGCAGCTTGGTCCTCCCTGGGACTGCAGCAGGAGTCGTGGGGAAGGCAGGGAGTGCAGGGGAGCAACTGTTTTCTTAGGTAATATCCAGTAGCAGTGACTTCTCCCAGATCTGCTTTTTTTTCTAATGTCATATCCAAACTGCAGATAGGAAAAGCTAAAAATAGGCTCAAACTTTCAAGCTTGCCACAAGACTTGCACTGCAGTGATATATAGCATACAGAAAGTTATTCCTTCCAAAACACCACAAAAGTCTAACAGGCATGTAGCAGCAGCCCTTGGCTGCAAATGGAGCATGTGATGCAAGTCTTAACACATAGCACACAAGCACCAAGAAGCCAAGCGGAGAGGGCAATTGCAGAGGAGAATCTCTCCCGGCAGGGGAGGCTGCTAGGCTGGAGGGAACTTTCAGAGGAAAAATGTATCATGTGAAATCCAAGCCCTCAAAGTCTCAAATAAGCACCTCATGCTTGGATTCTCTGGCTTCATACAGATGTCTAAAAATTAGATGCCTAAATCTGAGTTAGTGATCTCTACGGTGCTCTGCTGTAACTATGATGGTGTAAGGGCATATGCAGAAAAGGGTTTATAATTAACTTTGAAATCTGCTGCTCCTATTTCAGATCTGAAGAAGAACTCATATACCCAAAAGCTTGTTTAATTTTTCCAACTTACAGCAACTGATCTAATAAAAGATATTATCTCTGTCTACAAACCTCTTCCTGACTAATGACCCCAGGCTCCCTTTATAGTTGAGGGAGAGAAACGGACTCGGCAAACGAACAATTTATTCCAGGTTGAGATAGGTCTAACATGGGCCTTGGACTTACCTGTTTGCTTCCATAAACTTTAAAGAGATGCTACAATCACTCACTCTGACCTGTTATTCAGCTTCTATATAACTAGACTGAGTAGATGAATCCCTCTATATGCAGCCAGGTAATTCACACACATAGACAGATACCTGAGGGGTGGGCGTCAAGGAGAAGGAGACAATCTCTTCTCAGTGGTGCCCAGTAAAAGAACAAGAAAGAATAGGTTTAAGTTAGAACACAGAAGTTCCACCTCAACAGGAGGATAAATTTCTCTGCTGTGAGGGTAACGAAGCACTGGAACAGGCTCCCCAGAGGGGTTGTGGAGTCTCCTTCTCTGGAGACTTTCAAAACCTGCCTGGATGCGTTCCTGTGTGGCTGCCCTAGGGGATCCTGCTCTGGCAGCTTGGTTGGACTAGATGATCTTTTGAGGTCCCTTCCATCCCCTAACATTCTATGATTCTATGACCGCTTTTCACATTTGTAACATATTAAATCAGTTTTTTCCAAACTCATATCTAACAGCCCAATGTTAGCAGTGCTAAGAGCACGTATTCTCTGCTTTATTAAGAACTTAACCAGATACAAGGGCAAAATGTACTACAGTTCAAGAGGCAGAGTGGCTGCACAGTTGGGGCAATAAATTACAATTAAGATTATCTAGAAGGAACTGTATCCATAATACATATTTCTGAAACCGGAATGGTGGAGAATGACTCCTGCCAACCTAGAGAGAACATTACACAGTTCAGACTTCTGGCATGAATGGCATCTCCTGAATCTGCACAAAACCACGGACCTTCCACAAAGAGCAGGCAGGCAGAGCCTCAACAAAAAATCCTAGTGTGAGGCTGGAGATGGCAGTCAGTCTCATCTAGTGAAGTGAACTGCGTAAGCTAGGCTAAACCTTAAAGAAGACTCAGTTCAAAAGTTCAACTAATGAACTTTGAACCTACCCTGAAATAAAGAATAGATAATTTCTGTAGCATCTCTATGATTTATGTCGTCACCTCCTATTGCTAAGAAAGTCTAAGGTACTAACAACAGATGAAGATAAACTATTATGATAGCCTTGTAGCACTAGAGGTTTAACTCTCTTCCTTGACTAGAAAGTGTTAGAAGTCACAATCCCTGGCCTAAGGGCTCTGCAATCTACTTTTCAGCTAGAGAAGATAAGTATAATAAAAGTTAGAAGAACAAATAAACTAGGATAAGGACAACAATGAAATGGCACAGTTAAAACACCCAACTGCATGTACAATTTGAGCACATGTCATCTTAACTGTAAACAGAGATTGATTTGGATTCAAAATGAAAATGTGTGCAAATTAATCAACTCAAGATGAAAATAAAGGTCAACACCTTAATAGCACCAGAAACTGATTCTTACCTCACTGTGTAAGGTTTGATTTAAACTCGTATGTGCAATATAAAGCCACCAGCACCACTGCAACATTGATCACTGTTGTATCTCATTCAGCCACTTTCTTTAAAATTTGTATTCTTCCACATATCTGAAGGTCTTCCATACCATGGCAAACTGTTACTTTACATATGCGTCTTAAAAAATGTAAAAAAATATAATACAGTAAAACACTAAGCACATAATATTTAAGACCGTTAATTTTTACAAATTGCATTCACTTGCTGGCAAACAACAGATGCCAGGTGAAGAATTCATCCTTTGAGTGGGAATGCATTATTAGCATAAAGCTACCTTACTAACCTTGGAATAAGGAAAAAGAAGGCACCTGTCAGAGAGGACTCTCTTTCACCTTCTTGCTTTGATACAATTTATCCCCTAAGCAAGAACTGCAAACCGTATCAAAATGTGTCACATTATATGAAGTGACTGTACAGTTTATTTATTGCCCTTTGATATGTAATGAACACTCTAACTTGCAAGACTCACAGATCACAAGGCTAGAAATGACCACGTCACCTGCTTAGTCCTATTGCTCCCAACAGACTTTTGCTTTTAACCTTGCATCATACATTATCTCATCAGTTTAAATACACGCGAATACACGTCTGCACGTTCAAAACATAGTATTGATACTAAGCTGTAGTTTAGGGTTCAAAAGACAATAGTGACATTAATTTAACTGCCTTTTCTATGAAATTGTTTTTTTTAAACTTTCTCATCCAAATACAAACCTCAGGGTACTGAAGATACTGCTTACTCCTAGTGGAACAGAAAAAATTAAATGTAGTAACCTGATATAATTAAAAAATTAAATCTGGAAAGATTTTGTGAATAAAGTCGAAGTTATTCATGATATCAGCATGAAAAATGCAGTGCTGTTACAATAATTCTGTTCAGATGTAGGGCATTTAACAGCACTTGTGTCCAAGCAGTAAATAGCTGACATATTAGTGCATCAAGTCAATTTAAATTACTGCAGTGGGTAAGCAACGAGGAGCACTGACATTTCACATAAATTGAGTGGGTTCTCAAGAGTCCTGTAAATACAGAAAGCTATTTAGATCCAGTTTATATAGCAGCTCACTTTTTTCCTGTTTCACTCCATCATATCAAAATTATTTACACCATCATTAATGCTTTCTTATTTGTTTTTTTTTCTTTGAAAGATCAATTTACTTTCACTACAGCAACATGCAGTAAAAGTTCTTAGAAATACTGCAAAAATTTTTCCAAGAGCTGACAGCTTACTGGAAAAATACAATGGAATTTTGCTAGTAGTATCAGTTTAGGAAGTTTCACTCATCTTATCCCAGCAATCCCTAAAAGACTGCTGATGTCCATCTCCATTGCCATCGTTAAATCTGGAAATCTCATCAGCAGGATGCCTGATTTCTATTGCTGCACTATTCTAATGACAGTGGTTATTGTTGCTCCTGTTTCATGCTCCTTGTTCCATCAAATGTCTAGAATTTTATTCCTTTTAGGATGCCCTACATCCTCCACAGACTAAGCACATCCTTTCTGACTTCTTGCTGTTCTTACTTCCCTCCCAGTAGCAACAGTTCTACAGAATCTAGCACAAATAGCACCTTTTCAGTGAAAGAGTCTCTGGAGCTTCAAGAGACATTCATGGGAAGACCCATGAAGTGGGGCTCCGCCACAACTCAGGGAAATTGCCTCATTCATGGAACAGCTGAAGTTAGGCGGGAGCTCTGGAGACCATCGTGGTACCGTTCAGTCCCCATGTGTTGCCTGATCTAGTCGAGAGGTGGTTGCCCAAGACAATGTCCAGTTGGGTTTTCACTATCATAGAATCATAGAATGTCAGGGGTTGGAAGGGACCTCTAGAGATCATCTAGTCCAGCCCCCTGCCAGAGCAGGATCCCCTAGGGCAGGCCACAGAGGAACACATCCAGGCGGGTTTTGAAAGTCTCCAGAGAGCTATGCTTGCAGACATTTGTTCTAGAAGGGCTGTGAATACAAGATGCCTCTATAATTACATACAGTCACTTGACTAACTTCCCAACAGGAAAATATCAGTTCAGGCGCTTTTGTCACCTACACTAACAACAAATACAAGCAATAGTTGTTTGGTCTCAAATGGGAGTTTTAGTATTTTTTCCCCTTGCTTGTACCAAAGGCAATTAACTGCATCCTGGCTTCAATTCTCACTGACAACCTATGAAGGAAGAAACAGCATTTTTGCGTTATTTCTCAAGACATAAGGGCATCAAGTGCTGTATTTAACAGTGATTTTTGTGCATTTTATTTAAAGGAAGTAAGTCTGTGTTGGCGATTACATCAACGAGAGCTCTGTGTTTAAGTTTAAGGCTTGGGATATTTAGTCTTGCTGTCCAGAGCACGGTAAATGACAAAAAAATCAGAGCCTTACTATGCTCATGTTCCAGAACATAAGCCCCATTCATAAAGATGCAATTTACAGTGACTAGATGTCTGAGGGCATTGCTATTGAGTTTACAGAACAGTTAATTTGTAAATTATAACCAGTATAAATTCTGTTTAAGAATGAAAGGATTAAGTGAACACCCACTCAATGGTGTTTGGTTACTGCATGGGGTAACCTGGGCTAGTTACAGCTCTAGCTCCTATTCACTCCTGCTTTGCAGGAGACTTTTTTTAAGAAACAACAAATACATTTGTGTAAGAGAACAAAAAAGGATGAAATCACCCTCTTTACTAGAAACTTAGAAGTGCTTTAGAAAATTCATTACCACTTGTGCTGAATGTGGGTAAATGGAACTTCTAAGACATTATGATGAACCTAAACAAAAGTTCACAAGATTGTTTTAGATCTACTTGCTAATATTCTCTGATCTTACTCAAGATACTTGTATTTTTGCAGTTGGTGATATTATCAGTCTATTCCTCATCCTCCCAAATTCTCCTGACATCACTCACTGGAAGAAAAGGTAAATAAACACTCACTAAATAAACATATCCACTTTGCAATTAGTTTTATTAAAAGGATTAGCTGAGTTACTGAATATCTATTCTAGCAGAACCTAATGCATCACTTTCTTTCTCAGCAGAATTGTAATAATTGCAAATAATTCCCATTAGTGATAAGTGAATCAGCATAAAGAGAAAAAAAAATAAAAAGAAGTGCTATTTTAGTGGAAGAGACTTTTGGCATAGGTGCAACACTGTAGCACTTCAGATATTTTAGATTCCTGGAGATTACAAGGATGACTAGTGAATAAAGGGAAGTGCTATTCAGAGCTGAATTAAGCTGATCCTATCATGTCAGAATTTCAAGAAGGAACCTTTTCTCTTTGTAAGGCTCTTAAGTGTAACCTTAAATGAAAATTTGAGGAAGGCTATTTTAATGCAGATGACCCCAGTGATGGCATTATTTTTTCCAGCTGCCACTGTGAGAAGTTAAAGACATTATAATGACCATGTTTGGGAATTTTCCTACAGAAGATTCTGCCTACTGCTCTGGGCATTTTACTGATCCTATGCAGCCCTACTTCATTATTTCCATAACTTTCCAGGTTCAGACATTGTAATCTCTATCCTTTCTTCCTTCTCACGCTTAATCGGAATTCCTTTCAGTGGCTGACTTGCTCTCCTCCAGTTGACTGCTCACGTCATTCTCACTTTTACCTTTAAATTTCTTCCTACTTCTAAGATTAGCTCATTCTGTTATTAGCATATAAAGAAGCTCTGAGCAAATCTGTAACAGCCCCTGCTGAGCCTGACTTGTTTACACATCATTAACATCTGTCACAGAGCAATTAACAGATGTTTGGGAAGTTTTCCTACAGGAGGGGCTCCAAGGGTATCTAAGTGATAACAGAAAGCTCCTGTATTTTAAGCTTAGAAAGGCATACCCTATTTTTGCCACATGAAAAGACTACTGGAGCAATCTAGTTATGGCTAGTTTCTGAGAGTATCAGAGTGGAGAAAGTTACATAAATCTAACTTGAAACATTGTCTTTATTCAGAAGATAAGGTAGTAACGGAAAGAGATGCACAACCATGAAAAGTCCGACAATTCCCCTAAAAGATCAGAGAGAACTAATGAGAAATCACAGAAGAGATTAAAACCAGATGTTAATAATGCCTTACTGCAGTGGCCAAGCAGTTTTGGTTAATTTGCAAGTTAGAAAAAAATATGCTGCCAATAGTACATTTAACAATGAATTACTGAACAGTGTCCATCAGTCTTCCGTATTTGTAGAAAATAAAGTCTCGTGCACCAACTAGAACACCTCCTCTGCTCTAAGGAATGAACTTTGGAGACTGAATCAGAGAACTAAAGATAAGCTGTCTCTTAACCTTGTAACATCAAACTCTTCTAAAGAAAAAATAATCTAGATAAAGAAGACCAAAGCCTCAAAAAAAAGTTTTTCTTTTCTAGCGTTGTCTTATTTCCTCAGGGGAAAAAAGTTTTCTCCCTTGAATTCAAATGATCTTATGAAGCAAACCTCAGAAGGACATTTGGCTTTACCCTTGCTTTAATTTTATATTCAGATTTTCTGATCTTATTAAGGACCAGAGGAAACACTGTATGAGATCTGTCAAAACAGACCAGAAGTATTTGTTCAGTAAAGATAATGGAGGAGACAAACTTAAGAGCACAAATACACTTTACATCAACATTCCCATTAACATCTCATTTAACTTGTAGAACAGCCTCCTGGGTTTCCCTGTCCACTGCCTCTAATTATTCCTGCATTGTTTCCCTCCTACCGTACTCTGTGACAAAACTAATTACTTCTCCAAGAACACTCCTGGACAGAGAAATGAAAAATATTCCTGTTCTTATGTAAAAGCAGACATTACGTGGTGGCACCAAGCCCCTAACTTCCACAAAAGAATGTTTTTTGCCAGATCTCTCTTCTTCTTTGTCTTAATCACGATTATGTGACTACATTAAAACTTCCTTTATCTAAAACCACAGAAAATAATTTGCTCTACCACATATAGTACCTTCAGGCTAGCAGAGGCATGGAGCTACAAATAGGGCCCAGAGCACCTCCAAATGTGCTGAAAGCTCTTCTGCATGTAGCAACCATGAGTAAAGCATAGACTAAAAGAGTTCAAGGGTCTTGCTCTAGTGAGCTTTGTACCATTTTTCTCGTCGACTGAAGCTGCAGTTTATTCAGATGTTTCAGCAACGGTATTAATTTAAAAAAGCTCCTGACTTCAACCCTTGTTCCATCCCTTAGGTCACAGCAATTGCTAGCAGATTGTACTGTGAGCCAGGGAATGAAGCTGGCTTTTTATAAAGAAATCAATTTCAGAAAAGCATGGAATAAAGTTATCTACATGAAGCTGTGGAATGGATGCCCTCACTCAGCCAGAGGAGATAAAAATAAGCTTGGTTTTGCTTAACCTAAAGAGCAGAGCTGAGTGGTAACATAATTATCTAAAACGCATCATGGGGTTAAGATTCAAAAGGAAAAAAACCCTATTTTAGGTAATGGGAAATGTTGGCATAAGAGCAAGTGGGTTTAAACAGGCAGTGATTAATTTTAGGCTGAATATCAGAAGAGTTTTCAAGTTACATGGAGATGCTGTGTCATCATTTTCCAATATAAGCAGTGGTTACAAATGATTTTAAATTGAGCATGAAAAATGTATAAAAGGTCTATATTTCAAGTTTTTAAACTACTAAAATAGGAGGCAACTTTAAGAACATATAATAAATTTTGACGTACTTATCCATGAAGTACTAAAAACAAATGCTAAGCCATTACATATTACTCTAACAGAGAATACAAATCCCTAAAATCACATCACAAGATACAACGCACTAACTTAGGTGAGCTGTGGTAACAAATACAAGCATTCTCACAATGGTATGACTAAGCAGATATCCTTTTTCCTCCATACAGCAGCACTGGAACATCCTCCTGAAACGAGCATTTGTGCTAGCTGCAGATGAAAGAGATTGAATTGAGATTTGAATCAAATTTTAAGTAGGCTTTTTACAATTCTCTGAGTGGGTGCAAATGAAAAGGAAAAAAATATATGGCTTTCTTTCAGTGAAAGAAAAGAGCCATTTTATGTTGCCCACTGTTCTTCTAAATTGACCATATCGGTTAAAAGCCTCTCTTACTCTTTCAACAGCAGAGACTGCTCTTAAATAGTTGCTCTGTTCTGCCAATTTGAACACAGCCAGAGAAGCAGATGAAATTTTTGAACATTAGGTTTTCTATTTTCTCCCATGAAAGCAACAGCAAAACAGAAGTGAGCTCTCATATTCTCTATCACCAAAAATTCCACAGAGAAGGAATAACTGCAACGTCAGGGTGTGGGTGGCTGTTCAGAAATTGTCAGACACAGTAAATAAAGACAGTCCCAATGGAAAAGCAGATGTCCATTCCCACAAAAAAAAAATTACTAAATTTAGTATTTTCTATTATAAGAATCTGCTCTGTCAGGTTCACAACTGTTTGGATCCAGTCCACAGTTAAGAACAAACACACCTCATTCTTCCCCAGGAAAATTAAAAATAAAACAACAACAAAAAAACATTTGGAGAGGAAAATAAAAAGACAGAAGTAATCTGTTTTCTGGAACTGGCAGTTTCTCCAGTGGGATATGTGACTCAGTGCTTGCTTATACCAGTGCAGCAGCAAGACTTCACTATCCCATTAGTTCCAGCAGTATCAGAAGCATTGGTGTAAAGAACATGAATTCAAGGCTTGAAAAGGCGGCTGGCGCTTGGGAAAACGAGCTGTACCGTACTGAAGACTTCAAACATCAGCTCTTCTGAAAGACAACTGAAATAGTCAGGATAAAGTCAAACGGCAGCTGGCTTAGCCATGTTTTATATTTCAATTCCATACAAGGAGTTCATTTTTTAACTTTTCCTGAGCCAGGAAGAGCCACAGCTCTTGGTAAACAAGGTTCCAGGATACTGGTATTTTCTATATACTGATGATCTAACTGGAGAAATCAAGGCTGGCTAATAAGGATGCATTTGGACCTGGTAATTGATGCTGAACTACCTTTCATCTGGAAAGAACCAAGACAGGATTTTTTGGAAAACACAGCATCTTTCATTAGCTGTGGCTGAAAAAAAATTGTGCTTCCAGGTGCACACGTCTTTTCCAGGTCTGAAAGGTATTTAGCTAAAGACATAGCCAGCAGAATGACTAGGTGCTTGCCAGTGTTACAGACAGAGAGGTGTGAGGACTAGAGCTCTATGATGGACTGGACAATGTTGGAAAACTGATTTGATTTGTAGGAGTTGGCTCTCTGCTGTATTCTCCTCAGCAGTAATGAAGCTGGTAAGCATTGCCATGTAAGCAGGTAACTCTAAAGAGGAATATGTATTTTACACACGGAAAAAAGTCTGAGCTTGGTATTTGCTTTTGTTTCACAGCAGACGAGAAAGGCTACTATGCGCAGTCTGTGTCATAACCCACTGCAGGTGCAGGGATGGGGAATAAAAAGGAGAGTGTGACCCCAGGTAGTTTCTCCCTTAGGAAATCGGTGCCAGTGTTTTCCAAACAGGGAGCAGTGCAATTTCTCAAAGTCTCCCTTGAGACTCAGCTGTCTGGCCAGTAAGGGCAGCTCCTCTCGCAGGCTGCACACCTTGCCTGCTGCTATTGCCTACAAGGAAAGTGAATGATCCTCGATGGTTCTACTTTAGATATTTAAAACCCCCCCACATAATATAACATTTCTTATAAGAACATGTAGGGAACAAAAAAAAAATCAGTCTATATCAAGATTACTCAAAAAAGGATAAATTGCATGACTAATACAATAAAAAATCAGTACTGGCCTAAGGAAAAGCACAGAACTGTCAGCTTCCTAAGGAAAAGCACAGAACTGTCAGCTCCAAAAGAATTCCAAACAACTGAAAATGTGAGGCTAGAACGCATGCCAGATTTTGGCAGGAGCCTGACCTGCACTCCTGGCACCTGCTGTCATCCACTGAGGGTCTGTGAGATCCTCATCAGTTCTAAATATCTGCATGTAACCTACGGAATTTTAAAAATAGATTGTACTTCTTAGGTACAAACCAATACCTGTCTGGTATTGGACATCCATTGCAAGAAATTAAAATACATTTAAGAGTGATAAAAATTCACTGAATCTGATTTTCACACTACATCTGTTAAGACTTAATCATCAGTTAAACAGGATGTTCCTGAACTGATTAAGTTCCACCAAATTCATTAAAAAAAATACTGAAGTAATCTGTCAAAAAGTACTCAGAACCTGGGGCAGAAAAAATCCTGGAGATATTTTCTGTGGTATGTCAACAGTATGTTATAAATGTAGCTGAAATAGTGTGTAGTGTTCTGCAAAAATAAAAAAAATCTTTACAAATCGGAAAATATTCAGAGACCAAGAACGAACTGTGCAAGTTCTTGAAATTTGCTCATATGTATAAAGACAAGAAAAGTGACTTCTCTGTTAATTATTTTAAATATCACGGTACCATGTCACAAAACTGGAATTCTTGACTAAAGCAGCAACTGTTGCAAGACTTCTGAAATTCTAAGGCAGCCAATGTTTATACATCAAGCAGACTCCTGTTATTAATAACCAGATCTTTCCATTACTTGTACTACAAGTATTCCGTATGCGCACCATGTATTTTCATTCGTTTCAAGGAATCTGTTTTCCATTCAGATGCCATTAAATAACCAATAACTTTCACACTTTAAATAACTAAATCCTTCAAGATGTGTGTTGAGACCACTTGTCCCTGGCTCGCAGCGCTGCTGAAGTCTGACCAGTTTTATTATTGCTACTATTTTTCTCCTGAGTTTTAAAAAATTGCTTTCATTCATTGAGAAGCTGTAATATTTCTTCTCGTTAACAATTGTTTTTAAGAAAGCTAAATAGCTGCTAGTGTACTTTCAAAACATCCTATCTTGACAAAGTTTTTACCTAATCAGTTAGCACTGCAGTCAACTGAGACAAGAATTCTGATTCTGCATCATTCTCCAGCTTGTCAGCAATGCCACAAAGGGAAAAATAAGCATTTCACAACAGAGCCACAAACTTAAAACCGTGCTGTCTTCCCATGCACACATAAGCACAAAAATACAAATGTAATTAATACAATATCAGTATAATTTTAAGGATAAAAAATATAATTTCCTATCTGACCTTACAAGGAAGGTATCCCAGGTACCTTCAGCAGTGTCTCATAACACGGGTCAAGGCATGGAAATGGCACAAAGAAACACCTTCTCCCAATGACATGCTCAAATCTGCTTCTTCTTAAGCAATGGTTCTCTGTGGTTCCCTTTCCTCTGCTCCAGGGCCTACAGCGCTGGAAACCAGCTCTTGTCTAACTGCTCTAATCTCAGCACTTCTTGCATCTAATTTTCAGATTGTCAACCTAAAAAGTTTGTCTGAAAAATGAGAGCAAATAGGTAAGTTCGTGTAGTGGTCAGCATTTCATAAATCAAAAAAAGCAGCCTGGCCAACAGACCAGATTTGAGTGTTGTGGGGTGGATGAACCCCTCAAGAATCTCGTTTCTGATTCTGTTATGTAGTACCTCATCATGCAACCACTATGAAAATGTATTAGCCTTTATTTTGATTTCACAACAAAGCTTATGTCCGGACATAAATACACATTAGCATGATTACAGGAATTTCTGTCATATTTCTATTGTTTCTAGATAAAGAACCCCTCTTAAAATTAATTTTTAAATAAACTGGTTCTACGAAGATCATTGGTGTTGCATCAGACAGCCTACATAACTAAGTTATCAATTTTAACATACTATTGCTGAAGAAAAAAGGAGGAAAAAATTATCTTATTTAGCTTATCTATTTACCAACAGTTGGCTGAAGTACAACATTTCAGCCAAAACAATCTAATACTTTACCCAGAACATCAATTTTATTGTTTTATTTGGACAATTAAGGGAAAGTAAGAGGCCAAATATATACAATATTCAGGTTGTGGTAGGATTTCCTAATGCTGTTCGGGTCATGACAACCAGGTGATCAGGCCCAGTCAGCATGGGTTCATAAAGAGCAGGTCCTGTTTGACTAATCCGATCTCCTTTTATGACAGGGTGACCTGCTTACTGATGAGGGAAAGGCTGTGGATGTTGTCTACCTTGACTTTAGCAAGGCATTTGACACAGTTTCCCACAGCATTCTCCTAGAAAAGCTGGCTGCCCATGGCCTGGATGGGCATATTCTTGCCTAGATTAGGAACCGGTTGGATGTCCAGGTCCGAAGAGTTGTGGTTAATGGAGTTAAATCCAGCTGGTGGCCGGTCACGAGTGGTGTCCCCCAGCGTTCAGTGCTGGGACCACTCCTGTTTAACATCTTTATCAATGACCTGGATGAGGGGATGGAGTACACTCTTAGTAAGTTTGCAGATGACACAAAACTGGGAGGAAGTGTTGATCTGCTGGAAGGTAGGGAGGCTCTTCAGAGAGATTTGGACAGGCTGGATTGCTGGGCCAAGGCAAACTGCATGAAAGGCCAAATGCCGGGTCCTGCACTTTGGCCACAACAACCCCCAGCAGCGCTACAGACTTGGGGAGGAGTGGCTGGAGAGCTGCCAGGCAGAGAGGGACCTGGGGGTGTTGGTGGACAGCTGGCTGCAGCAGTGTGCCCAGGTGGCCAAGAAGGCCAATGGCATCCTGGCCTCTATCAGGTACAGTGTTGCCAGTAGGACCAGGGAAGTGATTGTGCCCCTGTACTCGGCACTGGTGAGGCTGCACCTCGAGTACTGGGTGCAGTTCTGGGCTCCACAGTACAGGAAGGACATCGAGGTGCTGGAGAAGCTACAGCGAAGGGCAATCAGAATGATTAGGGGACTAGAGGGTAAGTCTTAGGAAGAGAGGCTTAGGGAGCTGGGGCTGTTCAGCCTGGAGAAGAGGAGGCTGAGGGGAGACCTTATTGCTCTCTACAACTACCTGTAAGGCAGCTGTAGTGAGATGGATGTTCGTCTCTTCTCCCTAGTGAATAGCGATAGAACAAGAGGGAATGGGTTCATGTTGAGCCAGGGGAAGTTTAGATTGGATATTAGGAAAAACCTCTTCACCAAAAGGGTGTTGAAGCACTGGAATGGGTTGCCAAAGGAGGTGGTGGAGTCACCATCCCTAGACATGTTTAAAAAACAGTTGGATGTGGCACTTCAGGAGATGGTTTAGTGTTAGGGTGGTGTAGGGCTGTAGGTTGGATTTGATGATCTTAAGGTCCTTTTCAACCTTTATGATTCTATGATTCTATGAAGGATAGCTGAACATTAAAAATTCACAGTATGGGCCGGTTATAGAAGCAGAAATTTTCAGCAATCTTTGCTTATGTGTGCAGATCACTCAACAGGAATGTTACTTTTTCTCACTCATAACCCCACTTTAAGACACAAGAAAACAATGATGACTAACAAGTTTGGCAAGAAATGGCTGATTTTGTTTCATTTTCTACAACTTAGATTCATATAATGACCTTAAACCACCATATTGCTTCTTCGCATTTGCTTCGATTTACCTTTCATCTAGTACTGGGCAAGTGGTCATCTCTGTCCTGCATATCCCAGCTTGCAGAGTTCTCTACTGTGTGTGGAGGAATTTATCAACAACAACATATAAGTTCTAAAAAACACTAAATGCAGAGATAGAGGGAAAATGATCTCTTCATTAACACATTAGAAATTCATTTTCCAGCTGTGCCAATGGCTCCCCACGTACCATTTCAATGCTTAGTTCCTGTACGGAGTTTCACCCCTTACATAAGCTTAAATCTCACTCTTCGGCTCTGAATCCTAGGTTTGAGATCTGACACTCAGGCATGACTCGTATCCTTCTGATTAGTTACTGTATGTGAAAGTCAAGTGAAAATAAAGACACTGAAGTAACTCCCACTAGAGGCAAGAACTCAAGATCCAAAACCAAAGACTGACTCTGCTCATTCTGAAGTGCCCATTCTACCGGCTGGTCCCTCTTGGCTTTCCAAACCACAACAACTGCATCAGCACTGATCTCCACCGAGGACAATGGAGAACTCAGTCTTCTAGCCATCGCAGCCCTGCACTGTATCCTTTCCTCAGATTCATTCACGGTCATGACCATGCTGATGCTCACATCATAATAAACCTGCAAACATACCACAACCTTGTGCCAACCATGTTTTCATGGAAAGCTTAACCCGCTCAGACAACCTCTCCCAGCAAACTTACAACACACTAATACTCACTGACAGGTAGGACTCTACCTGAGAAATACTGCCTCTGATAGCCTGGTGCTACAGAACTCAGGAAAATCTGCTTTACCACAGACAAAGGAGTGATTCAGAATGAGAAGATGCTATGATACATTAAATCTGCACTGAGTACCTACAGAAGGATATTTACCATGTATCAATTGTTATCAGATAAGCTAACCTGAACATTTGTCTTCTACCTGAAAGAGGAAGATATTTCTGGAAAAATCTTCCTCTGAAAAAATAACATAAACACAGTCCCAATTTAATGTACTGCAAAATCTTCATTTTCTGAAGGATTCCTGTATCTGTAGTCCTTTACAAAATTTATTAACTTTGTAGTGAATTAACCACAGTTGGCAACTAAGCACCACGCAGCTCCCCGCTCACTCACTCCTCCTCCCACCCAGTGGGATGAGGGAGAGAATCAAAAAAAAAGTAAAACTCTTCATTTGAGATAAAGCAGCCTAATAGGACAGAAAAGGATGATAATAATAGTAATATCACCACCAATAATAAGAATAGCAATAGAATTATAATAAACAAGTGATGCACAATGCAATTGCTCACCACTCGCTGATCAATGCCCAGCCAGTTCTCCAGCAGTGACTGGCCCCTTCCTATCAACTCCCCCGAGTTTATACACTGAGCATGATGTCCTATGGTATGGAACACCCCTTTGGCTAGTTCAGGTCAGCTGTCCTGGTCAAGCTCTCTCCCAGCTTCTGGTGCACCTCTTTGCTTGCAGAGCATTGGAAATTAAAAAATCCTTAAGATAAGCACTACTTAGCAACAACTAAAACAGCACTGTGTTATCAACATTATTCTCATACTAAATTCAGAATACAGCACTTCACCAGCTACTCAGCGGAAAATTAACTCTGTCCCAGCGGAAAATTAACTCTGTCCCAGCCCAAACCAGGACAACAACATTGTTCTACAACGATGGCACACCAGAGATGATATTTTCATAGAGAAGCTCTAACACAATATTGGCCATATAATCTCAAATATGAGCCTAAGTATGCTTGACTGTTTAAAACACAAGTTTTACATTAAGTTGGAAGGGTCTGTGAACAATACTTCTGCATTGTAATGAAAATTCAGTGTAAGCCGGCTGAGCTTTATCCTTCTCATACCTGGAGCAGATCATCCTGAGTGCCATCAAGCAGCATGCAGAAGACAATCAGGGGATCAGGCCCAGCCAGCATGGGTTTAAGAAAGGAACGTCCTGTCTGACCAATCTCTTCTCCTTTTGTGACTGGATGACCTGTCCAGTGGATGAGGGGAAGGCTAGGGATGTGGTCTGCCTTGACTTTAGCAAAGCCTTTGCCACAGTCTCCC
>NW_009715642.1:0-4366 GCF_000703405.1 Apaloderma vittatum | reverse complement strand
TCAAGCAGCACAGGGGGATGGGGAATGGGGGCTGCTCCTTCTTCTTCAAGGGGACGACTCCTCACACCCTTTCCTTGCATGCGGTCCCTCCCACGAGAGATAGTTCTTCATGAACTGCTCCAACATGGGTCATTTCCATGAGGTACAGTCCTTCAGGAGTAGCCTGCTCCAGCATGTGTCCACCACAGGGTCACAAGTCCTGCCAGCAAACCTGCTCCAGCATGGGCTCCTCTCTCCATGGTTCCACAGGTCCTGCCAGGAGCCTGCTCCAGCACAGGCTTCCCGTGGGATCACAGTCTTCTTTAAGCATCCACCTGCATTCACCACTGTGAGGTCCTCCATGGGCTGCAGGTGGGCATCAACATCCCCTTGAACCTCCATGGACTGCAGGGGGACAGCCTGCCTCGCCATGGACTTCACGACCACAGGCTGCTCTGCAGAATCTCTGGTCCAGCATCTGGAGCATGTCCTCTCCCTTCCTTCTTCACTGACCTTGGTGTCTGCAGAGTTGTGCCTCTCACATGTTCTCATTCCTCTTTCTGCCTGCAGTTGTGCAGTAACTTGTGCCCTCTTCTGAGATATGTTATCCCAGAAGTGCTACCACCATCACTGATTCACTTGGCCTTGGCCAGCAGCAGGTCCATCTTGGAGCCAGCTGGCATTGGTTCTGCTGGACCCAGAAGAAGCTTCTAGCATCTTCTCACAGAAGCCACCCCAGTAGCCCCACCTGCTACCAAACCCTGGCCGCTCAAACCCAATACAGACTGGTACTTCATACTGCTGTGACTTTGTTTTTCCTTGCCTGATGTCATTATTTCTAAAAGGAAGTTGAAAAGCTGGAGAAGGTAGTGGAAAAATGATTCAAGGGCTGAATAAGAGGTTTTGCTTGGGAGGTGACTAGATTACAATAAGGAGGTTATTGTCAAGAGAAGAAACAAGTGGCCTTTTAATCAGGGAAATATTGATACAAATTGACGACTGGAAGCAGAAGGCAAGGTCAGTGTAGTCATAATCAGGCATTAAACCGAACCATGGATCAGCTACTAAAGGAACATTTGGGTTCCGCATGTTGAAAGTCTTCAAATCAGATCGCAAAATACAAGTCCCTAGTGCTTGATGTGCAAATCAAATCATAAAATCCTCTATGAATAGGAAAGCTTGAAGTATTAGAACTGTGCCACAACAGAGTGTTGTCGCACGCGTGGGGCCCTGGTGCTCAGCGTGCCACAAGCCAATCTTATACACAGAGCCGAGATAGTTATTTCATGTGTGCACAGAGATGGGTGCTAGGTAGTAGTTCCACAAAGCTAGTACACCATACAGAGGACTTACAACATATTTGTCTTGTTACATGATTAGTAAAAACCTGCTTAAATTTACACTCATTGGTCAGCAGTTACCATCCCATCTGCTGTTGGTTATTTATATTTTGAATTAGCCTCACTTGCTATGTAAATTAGCATGCGTACTCCTTACAGGTGTGTGTGAGGGGGGGCAAGTCTTTTTTGGTTTGAATTGGGTTGGTGGTTGTGATCTCCCTCTGCTGCCTTTACCTTTCCCCCAGTTACCACAAATTTTGCTGACTTGATATTTTTTAGCAATGACCTGACTTTTTCAGGATCTGCTGGGGCTGGATGTCCCCCTTTTATAACTTTTTTAGTTCTTCTTCAAAGGTATAGTCATTAGCAAGGCATATATTTATACAAACTAACATGCTTACACAATAAGGGTATTGATCAATGGTCCTCCTTAGAAGACCGATACAGTATATTTAACCCTGAGTTAAACAATGTCACTGCAACCTAAGCTTTAATCCAAATATATGGTGTTACTTAGTCTATAAGAGGACATTTAGTATGCCAGGCTAAAATGTTAAATGCAGAATAAGTAGTTGAGGAAGCGTATGTTATCTTCTTATTCCAAAATAATTCAAATAAACATGATTATTTTACATAACTTGCTGTAGTTTCCTCCCATGTTGGCACTTGCATGATTTCTGAATGCCACGTTAATCTGAACCAAGACACACCTCTTCTAAAAATGTGCAACTGTGCTTGTTTTTCTTGCCATAACACTTTGGCTTTCTACTCATATCCTAAGAAGGAAAGAGTCTCAGAAGTTAAATGGTTTCTGATGATTTTTTTTTATCCTTTCAAAGTGCAACAGAAAGATGGATTTAATAACCAGAGCATGAAGTGCAACTGGCTTGTAATGAGGCAGACAGGAGCAAACCTTTGGGTTGCTGAGGGTAGATAAATCAGAAAAACACTAAAAATATGAATAGTAAATATACAGGTGTAAGCTCTGTGTTGAATATAGCTCTGTTGGTGTCTGTAAGTTATTATTGGCTTTCTGTGAGACATTCACAGTATCACCCATGCTAGCCTGCCCCTTCATTCTCACCCACAAACTCTCAACTCGCTCCTCATCCACCCCAGACAGAACTCAATAGATTCCAGTTATGTGTAGAGTGTCTCCTCCATCCCCTTGTAAAATCAGGATAATGGCACTTTCTCTTCATCCCAGAGTCTCTCAGAAAACAAACTGAGAGGATCATTGGGCAGCCAAATGCTGTGGTGATCTGGTCCACCTCAGATACGTTCACTGATGAGTGCATTGCACAAGCTTTGATAAATAAAGCACCTGGACCACTCCTGTCTCATTGAACCTCGTATTATGAAAACTATCCAGTATTTAACCATGCAAGAAAGCGGGGTGTGATTCTAGAAGGAGAAATACCATCGAAGATGAAGAGGTGGGGCATGCCTCTCAGGTTTAGGCTCTGCTGTCATAGGGTGGTGGTTGCTGTCAGTGAAGATCATCTCATCTTTCTGATCTCTTCATGGGCTTTCTGACCTTGCAGATATATACAGAGTGCTGGCACAACACAGAATCACAGAATGCCAGGGGTTGGAAGGGACCTCAAAGATCATCTAGTCCAGCCCCCCTGCCAGAGCAGGATCACCTACAGTAGGTCACACAGGAACGCGTCCAGGCATGTTTTGAATGTCTCCAGAGGAGACTCCACAACCTCCCTGGGCAGCCTGTGCCAGTGCTCTGTCACCCTCATAGTGAAAAAGTTTTTTCTAATATTTTTGTGGAACCTCCTATGTTCCAGCTTGTACCGATTGTCCCTTGTCCTGTCATTGGACATCACTGAAAGGAGCCTGGCTCTGTCCTCCTGACACTCCCCCTTGATGTATTTATAAACATTTATGAGATCACCCCTCAGCCTCCTGTTCTCCAGCTTTAAGAGACCCAGCTCCTTCAGCCTTTACTCATAAGGGAGATGTTCCACTCCCTTCATCGTCTTTGTGGCTCTGCGCTGGACTCCCTCAAGCAGTTCCCTGTCTCTCTTGAGCTGAGGGGCCCAGAAGTGGACGCAGTATTCCAGATGTGGCCTCACCAGGGCAGAGTAGAGGAAGAGGAGGACCTCTCTCGACCTACTACCTACTCTCCTTCCAATACACCCCAGGATGCCATTGGCCGTCTTGGCCACGAGTCATGGTCATCCTGCTGTCCACTAGAACCCCCAGGTCCCTTTCTCCTACACTTCTCTCCAGCCGGTCAGTCCCCAGCCTATACTGGCACATGAGGTTATTCCTTCCCAAGTGCAGAACTCTACATTTGCCCTTTTTAAGCTTTTTTAAACCCTTTTTTAAACTTTCTCCCCGCCCAGCCCTCTAGCCTGTCTAAGTCTCGCTGAATGGCAGCACAGTCTTCTGGTGTGTCAGACACTCCTCCCAGCAAACTTGTTGACAACACTCTCTATTCCCTCATCCAGGTCGTTGATAAATATATTATGAATATATTGAACAGCACCGGCCCCAGCACTGACCCCTGAGGGACCCCACTAGACAAAGGCCTCCAACTAGACTCTGCCCCACTGACTACAACTCTCTGACTTCTTCCCTTTAACCAATTAGTGACCCACCTCACTAGTCAGTCATCCAGACCACACTGCCTCAGTTTATCTACGAGGATGCTGTGGGAGACGGTGTCAAATGCCTTGCTGATATCCAGATAGACCACATCCACCGCATGGCCACCATCCATCCACCTGGTTATGTCTTCATAAAAGGCTATCAGGTTGGTCAAGCATGACTTCCCCTTAGCAAAACCATGCTGACTGCTCCTAATAACCTTCTTATCCTTGATATGCCTAGAGACAGTGCCAAGGATAAGATGTTCCATCACTTTTCCAGGGATGGAGGTGAGGCTGACTGGTCTGTAGTTACCCGGGTCATCCTTCCTGCCTTCTATAAAGACTGGAGTGACATTCACTTTCCTCTAGTCTTCAGGCACCTCAGGTAAAAATTATTGCACTTCAGGCACTGACTCCCACCAGCTCCCTCAGCACCCGCGG
>NW_009715641.1:0-18658 GCF_000703405.1 Apaloderma vittatum | reverse complement strand
TGAAGGCTCAAAATAGCAATTGATTCCTTGAACTATACTGCATGCTAATAAGCAGGATTATAATTTTCTAACTTTACCATTGTTACCTCATTAATAGGCTGTTCAATCCCAATTGTGTGTAGTGCTCCAGTGACAACAGTATCTCGTATGTGCTTTCATGAGTTATGAGTATATTTCTAAATAGTTTAAAAGGTGGTGACAGAGACCCAGACACACCAGTTCTGTTGAAAAGACTCGATAGTATTGAAGTCCTTGTATGTAATTCATTTACTACTTCAGGCTACAGAACTTGTTGACAGAAGATTGTGTGTACTTGTGGATATGTGTGTTCAAAGGCCATTTTCTTCTGAGGTGGCTGCATTTAACATTCAAAGGATATATTTAGAGGCCACCTTCATATGCAATAACATGACAACTCATTTTCAGTTAACTGAGTCAGAAATTTCTTACTGAGTTTTGCTTTTAATGAGTTGGTAAAGCCTCAACTATAAATTGCAAGTTGCATTCAAGTTAGCTTTTAAAATATTTTTGGAGATAAAATTCGCATAATTTATGTGCTTCACTTAACGTGGAAAATTTATCAGTTTAACTTAAGCTAAATAATTCATATCATATGTTGGTAAACTTTAAAAGCCTCTTTATATGGAGATTCAGAAAGAATCATATCTCCTTTGAGACTTATACTGAATGTATTTACTGTGGATCTTTTAACATTTTTTAAAAAGATCCTTGTTGATATTATGCATGTTTTATCTTTCCGTTGAGGGAAAAAAAAATCACTTCTGCTTTTGCATGACAGATGACATCATATTAGATATGTTTGAAACAGATCATATGAATTTAAATTTTATACACAAATGTCTCACAACAAGCAGGGGTTTGCAGAGGAATTTGAGGAGTGGGGAGAATGAAGTATTTGAGTTTGCGCATGCACATGCATACATATATATTTATATTATACGTACGTATGTATGTTAGGATCCATTAGACTTTCCACAAGCATAGCAATAGTAGATTAAAAAACACTGTAGATGGAAAGTAAAACCTCTTCAGTTCATGTTCTGAAGTCTGTTTTAGACACACAGCATAGCAAGAGGACAGGAGAAATACATTTAATAGAAAACATTATTGATTTAGTGCTTGAGTCTGACTTTGTTTATATCAGTAAGAATGTGGATCACAACAGTGTGTCTGAAAGCAAAATGAAGCTTCAAATACAGCTAGTGCATTTTTTTTTTCCTTCTGGTGAGACCTTTCTAAAGAAAAATAACACTAAAAGGAATATCTAGTAAATAGGGAGTACATGAGACAAAACTCCAAAGTTTTTGACTGAGCAATATTACCCTGGAATTAAGACCTCTTGATTTAACTTCCTCCATAGTCCAAGCACCTAAACCATGTGATTATCTATCTTATTGGAATGGGTTTTCTACAGCTGTAATTCAGAGACCAAAAATCAGTTATGGACCAAATTAAGCCACCGAAACCATTTAGGGGGCCGGTTAGCTCAGTGGGATGAGCATGATGCTGACAACAATGACAACACCGAGATCGTGGGCTCGATTCCCGCTCGGTCCCCATGTGTTATCTAGTCTAGTCAAGAGGTGGCGCCCCTGCCCATGACATGACAGGGAGGTTGGATTAAATGATCTCTAAGGTCCCTTCCAGCCTAGGCCATTCTATGATTTAAAACTACTTTTTTTTTTTTTAACTTTATTTTTCCCTTTTTTCCCTCTTTTTCTTTTGCATGAGTTTTTACCAGAAACATTTCCTCCAACACAGTCTTTCACGAGGCAAATGCAAGTTCTTCTGCACAGACAAAGCAGAAAGCAGTACATGTAAAGTAAGGAACAAGCAGACATAAGGAGAAGATGGGGCTCTGCCTTGAGCAGCCACGAATGTAGCACATTCATAAAACTGAACTGGAGCAACTCCAATCTTAAACTGAATTAGGGGCCTAAAACCACACAAAACCCAAAAAAGCATGAAGGAACAGAGTATGAGGGTACAGAATGCACTGCACATTTTTCAAGTTGATCTATGACAGTATTTGAGAATTAGATTTTTTTTTCAGTAGAACATCGAAAAGAGGGGCAGAAAAGACGAGTCCTGGACTGTAACTATAGTACAGCTATTGCAGTAGTACAAGATGAAATAATATAATGTGCAAAGAAAAGTCTACTTTAAATTCTTTGTGGCCTGAAGTACCACTGCCAATAGTTTGGAAAAAAAAAAACCAACAAAACTTTCATATTCGTAACTGTTACCTCTTGAATTTCTTTGATTTTTCACAGAATTGGAAAGAATATGAAACCTTAAATATTAGATGTTTCGATGAGACAAATCTTCTTTAACATTTGATCAGTTGTTTTAGGGCTGAAATGTTGGCACCGTAATAATTTCACAAGTGTGTCATTTTTTGAGGAGTATAAAACTCATACTGGTCACAAAATATTCCAGATAGACCAAATTAATAGAATAAAATATTAAAAGAAACTATTTTTTCACCTAAGTTACATTTTTTTTAAGAAAAAAAGTATAATACTGTCTGCCATAGATCTAATTATATTCTGAGAATTGTTTCACATCTTTTTAATATCACCAGATAGAAAAGGACATGTAATTAGCATCTTTACTTTCTCTTTTGAGTGAGACCAGAAGCATCCTGACACACTTCAGGAACACAAAATTAAATGATCTGTTTAGACTGACTTGAGTTCAACAAGGCAGACTTTGGTGCTCAGTTTCCAATTAATGTGACAGTTGCATATTACACTTCAAGGCACTGTCTCAGGGGGTTTCAGTTCTCTGTGGATCATGGAATCATGGATAAAGGAAAAAAAAATAAGTTTGATATTCAGATGTTGAAAAGTGTAATATATTCTTTCATTACAACTGGCTTTTATCTATCTACACCTGCTGAAGTTTTCCTACAATTTAAAACACAGTTCATTCAACTATCAAGAACATGGACAATGAAGGTTACATGATCTTACAACATAATGACACAAAGGTATGGATATAAAGATGGATCAAAAATAAAGATATGGATATAAAGACTGGATCAAAACAAATAGTTATGTCTACAGTTATGTAATTATTGTTCATAAAAAAATATAGGTCTACAGAGCCCGATTCTCGACACACTGATTTATTACCAAACTAAACACAAAATAAAAAAGCGTATGTCACACTTGAGCAACCTGCTTTATACGACCCTCTGTCAATCAGGGGTTTGGACTAGATGATCTTTGGAGGTTTCAGCCAACCTCAACTATTTTGTGACTATGTGATATTTCTGCCAAATACTTCTTTTAGTGGGTTCTTGCTTTCAAATTGCAATAGCTTTAACAGCCAGTTGACTTCATGGAGGAGACTAAGTAAGACTGAGTAAACAAATCTTACTTTTAAAAAACTTTTTTTTAGAGAGATTACTTGTAGCTCTGAAGCCTTGTCTCTTGTTCGTCATGTCTCTTGTTCATTCATCAGTTATGGTTTGTGTTTAGATTAGCTAGTTTAGATAATTACCATGGATAAGAAATGCCAGATGAATGCTCCTGGACAGTCTCAGCACTGTTCTCCTGTTACTGGGAGCAAGGGAGAGGTGTCATCTGGGAATGAGGGACCTCCAGGGGCCTCTACTGCTGCAGAGTGACAGGGATGAATGTGTCCTGTGGGATGGGCAGAAGCAGCCCCAGTGCAACAGAAGTCCCTCTCCGCAAGAGGAGGAGAGAAGGGCTGTCTTATCTTTCTTTAAACTCACCAGCTGAGGGACCAAGTCCACTCTCACTGCCAGAGGGGATCAGTGGTGGCTGCTGCTTAGGACCAGCATGCAAGAAATTTACTTTGTTAACCAAGAAACCCTGAAGAGGAAGCGGTTCCTAGTGAGCTGCATTGACCTCCTGGACACATCTGAGAGGCGAAGATGGTCACGGGATTTGTTCCAGCCAGTGACCTGTGTCACGTTAAAAGGAATGTAGTTTTAATATTTGTTGGTCAGAGTCCCAGGGCTTTCACTGATCCATTTGTCTGAGACCCAGCAAAAGACTTCCAGGGACCTAGCAAAGGACTATCAGAGTCTCAACAAAGGTCCTGCCTTGTGAAATCAGAGTCCCAGCAAAGAATTTTTACTAATCAGCTTCACTCTTTATTGAGAGTGACAGAATAGATTTGAGATTGCTGTTGATGAATTTATGAACTACAGTAGAGCTACTAATTAAAGTTAATATTTTTAGCAAAAATATTGGTACAACCACCTGGAGGTAACATCCACCAGAGGGTGAAAGGTTCAACACTCAATCAGAGATGTGTTCCTACCTGGGGTGGAGGAGGAGAATGCAGCCTGTCAGCTGGTCCATCAGGTGTTGGGGTTCTCTCTCCCAATTTAACAATCATTTTCTCTGTCTTTTTATTCCCCAAATTATGAAGTTGCTCCTCGTATATGCATGTACGATACATACAGTATGATTTGAGTGGAGAGGTAAGTGTTATAGCATACATATTTAGTATGATCCCTATAATCTTCATTGGAATATACAGGGATGGCAACTCTAATATGCATTTCTAGGTAATGAGGCAAATGTTAGTTATCAGATGTGGTAGCCTTTTCTAAGAAACAAAGAACCACACCAGCTCCTGTTATCTTGATTTGCTGACCATAGCAGGGCTGTTCTGCCTACACAGGAACCCCTACTTGCCTGTATTCCATCATGATAACCAGGCAAGTCTCCACTCCCCTAGGTTGCACTAGAGATAGCAAGGCCAGTCTTAGCTGCTTTTTGAACACAGAGGCCTCTCCTCATTTTCCAAACTCCACAACCTGGGACATGTCCAGCAGGGCAGATAACCAGTGCTGGGAGAGGCTGGGCCATGCGGACCTCCCCTGAAGCTCAGCCTGCTGGCCTGAGAAACCTCACTTTTGGCTGGCCCTTGACCAGACTCTCCAGGCTTCTGGCATGTAGTGCTGTTGCCTGGGCAAGGGGAAAAAAAAACAGAAGGCGGGAGCTGATGCATCTGATGCTGTTCTGGAGAAACATCTTGGGAGAGAGTGTAGGCAGTGGGGACACTCATGGCATTGTTGTACTGCACCTCAGTTCCTTCAGCAGCAGTTTATTGGAGGGATGCTGAGTCACCTGGGCTTCCTCTGCTCTTTCTGGTTGTCTGGGCATGGGGTGGATACTTTCTAACCCCTTTACCTCCCTGAAGGGGAAAGGAAACAGGAACATGATAGAGAGAGTTACCAAGTGGAAAAGAAAACTAAAAGGGCTTTAACAAACAATAAGTAATACTAAAAATAAAATAATGAAAATAAGGGAAATAATGAAATATAAACAAATATATACAGAAACAATATCAAATAAACAGGAACTGGATTTGGGAACTCAGAGATTGGGATCAAGGGCAGAAGAATAGACAGAGACCTCCTCAGATGCTGGCCATTGATGAAGAATGCTTGACACCTCTGATCCTTCAGATTTATACCAAATATGATGCATATGGAATAGAATACTTTGTTGGTCTGGTTTAGGTCACCTGTCCTGTACACCGGAGACACAACTTTTTTACTTCCTTGTGACCCTTTTACTTCCCAACATCCCCAGCACGACACACAAGATCCAGCAATGACCTTGTTCACTAGAGGAGTACGTATCAGCAAAAGACTTTCTGCATCCCAATCCCTGGCAGTAACTGCAAACATCAGGTGCTATCACTGCCAGTAGCAGGCACTGTCTGCACAAACACACTGCTAACTTCAGAAAGTGCAGCCTCTCAGAAGAGACTGAGCTGAAAAGTAAAATCACTGAAGAGAATTGGTTCTGTTCAGATCAAATTAGGACAAGTAGACAACTAAAATTACAGAAATGAGCCCTTCCTGTTTCAGTCTAGTGGTTCAAATTAAGATAAGAAATTCCGCAGATATCTATAATGTAGATTTCTAAACATAGAGAAGGTGAATTTGATTCCAAGGTTTGATCAGATGAATCTCACTCTGATGTTATAGAGCAAGGGTTCTTTGGAAATTTTGTAGATGAATTTGCCACAAGCTATCCTTCTGCTTTTTGAAGAACTAGTAATGACTAAACTGCTCTTTTCCTCAGAAAACTGAAAAAAAAACCCACAAAACCCTTTCATTTTCTCATCATTGGTTTGGGTTTATTTTACTTGAGTTTGGACCTCTTTTGCATCTATAGTGGCTGTCTTGGTTTGCTTTCTTTGATCAGCCTGAATAAATACTTTCTGACTTTCCTATTCCTTTCTTTTCCCCCATCTATACTTACAGAAAAACAGAACTCTTACAACTCAGCCGAATCCTTATACTCCAGGAACACAATGAGTGTGATGCGGTGGGAGCTCTGTATGACATCAGAGTTGATCATCTGGTGACAAGACCAATATCAATCCCTATCTTTGATCCATTTGAATGAGTTTTGATGAAAGAGCATGTTAAGAAAGAAAGTTTTTATTACACATTTATCTGGTTAATCAGGTTTGATAAGAAAGGAAAATAAGGGGAAGAAGAGTACATGATAGTGTAATGACAACAGTGATAGAATATTAAGTTTGGGGTTTGGGTGTGGGATTTTCCTTTATTTGCTTTGTTTTAAAATTTGGTGCAATGTAATACTGATTTTACCAGAAAAAGAGCTGCTTTAGTGCAAGTTATTTCTGAGTGGGATCTGTTTTTTTTTTCCCAGATCACTGGGTTTCCCAGAAAGAAGACATGATATTATTTCAATAAGCCAGGCTGAAAAACTTTGGAAGAGTTTTTATTTTTTCTGGATGGAAGTGTTTATAGCCCTTAACCCACATGATGCACTTCTGTTGGTGCAATACATAGCAGATTGTAGGAATGAATTATTTTGCTTAACAAGATATTTCGCATTTATAATATATTATCTGTATACTGATCAGGTAGTGTTTGAATCAAGACAAAATTGGAAGCAAAAAAATTACTTTCCTGTACTAATTGCTCCAGTCCCACCATTTATAATGTGTGACAATTTTTATCTTTATGTGCATTTACAGATTTGGAACCAGATTTATTTTTTGGTGTAATTTCACGAAAGTCAAGGAAACTGAGAGCACAAAAGCTAATACAGAATTTGTCCCAGAACCCACATAAGTGGGAAGTTGTCAGTTTTGGCTTTCTGGAAACTGGGGAAAAATAAGGTAGAGCTTGGGATCTCATACATGATAAGTGCCATTAGAGGGATTAAAAATCAGAAGTGCGTGGTGCATAATAACCCTCTAAATTGTACATTTTAAGATGTGGGGTTTCTTCTGAAAATTTAAACATAATAATAAGTGATTACCATCAAATAGAAACCTCTGGTCAACCAGTGCATATTTTTCCAAAACAGAAAATGCCACAGAAGATGTTTATGACTCTCCCACCTTTTCTCAGCATACCTTTTTCTGTGTTTTCATTTTTTTCTTCTTAGTTTTGAGGTAACCTGAAATGGATGATTGTGGCTAAGTCCATAATCATGATGCAGAAGCTACGTGTGTGGTTAGTGATTCGCTGTGGGATGTTACTATAGATACTCTATCTCCATGCATATAACCTACAGGTCATCTTTAAAAACAAAACAAAAATGAGATGTAGCAGAAACATGAGTTACAATCAAAGGAAAATTATATACCTACTTTCAATTCCCACAGCATCTTTACTCCTAGTAACTCCCTATAGATTGCTCCATTTCTCTCAGTAATCTTCGCTTGCTGTTTTCTCCCTCCTCTTTACTGTAGATCTGGTTTAGTGCAGGCTTTCAGAGAACTTTTTTTCGAGGTGGAGCACCTTTAAGGGATTATGAGCTACCAAAGTGGAACTTATATAGATGAAAGCATGGGCAACACTTGATAAAAATACCCAAGGATATCTGACAGTTGTGGAATGTTGTTCTATTCACTCTTCCCTCTCCTCATACCAATATCTGAAAACTACTCCACAACATTATATTAAGAAGTTTCTTCATTTGAAGAAATGGATCAATTGAAACTTGCTCTTAGGCACACTGATAGAATAGGAAGAAAATCAAGCTGTGACTGTGTCTAAATATTGATTATGAGAAATCCTACTGTTAATTGAAAAAAGTGGAGATACGAAAATATAATATTGACATGCATTTAGGAAGATTTCTGAATTAGTATGGCTGAAATAGTTGTAAAGTCCATATTTAAAACTTGTGTTTTAAAGTCTACCATCAGTTAAAAAAAGTGAAATCAAAGAATACACAGAATACTTGAGGTTGGAGGGAACTGCTGCAGATCATGAAGTCCAATCCTCCTGCTCATACCAATGTCAGCTAGAGCAGATTGCCCCACATTATGTACAGCTATACAAATATATTTTATAATAAGAATTTTGACATTTAAGCCAGAATTATTTTAAAATCAGTAATTTAATGCTACTCTTGGAGTCTCATGCTTAAGTAAGCATTGTTCCTCCCCAAAACTCCAAGAACAAGTCATATAAGATGAAGTTAAAGAAGTATCTGAAAAGTAAATTTCTCATTACAACAGATGTTCTATTTTTACATCACACTTGAAAAGCTGCCTTCAGTCTTCAACAATCCACTTTGCAAGTTCAGTTTTATATCTAAGTTTAGTTATCATTCTTTTTGTATTCTGGGCTGGTCTCATATTGGTCCCTCACAGGAACCCTCCAACGTGCTGACAACCGAATAAGCTCGAGTCATTCTGTCATCTCCTTCCATCCTCTGCTAATTACAGTGTGTGGGGGAGGTTGTTTTGATCAGGTAAAGAGAATTAAAACATACTTGAACCAGAAAGGTTCTGGGGGTGTGGTAGCTTTTTTTTTCCTTTTCTTTTTCCTTGTGTTACCTACGGGTTCTGAGGTTTCTGTTGATATTTGTATAATTAATGCTTGACTGCAAAGCAATATTCCACAAATTAGCTTTTCATAATGAATATTATGAAAAGTTTGCCTATACACAATATACCTGAGGTACCTGCATCCTTCCTTGCGTTTTCTTTTAGCTCACAGTCACAGAATTGATAATGAAGAAGCTGAAGTGTGATGCTTATGAGATGTGAAATTTCCGCAATAAAAGATTCTTCTTTTTATCATGAAACAGCAGAACTTCTATGCTATTGCTCTTAATTTACCTGGCAAAACCTGTTATCCCTGTCTGTATGTGGAGTGCACCACACATTCCTGTTGACAAATCAGCCAATAGTGCTTTATTGACTTTAAGACTTTATATATTTCATTAAATATATTGTGCATCATCCTCTTCTATGAAGAATATGTGTTTCATTTTCATGAGCAGGAAATAAAAGTACACAATATCTATTACAAGACTTTGTTATCAGCATAGTTACATCATCCTATCATCAGATAAGGTAAGAAACATAGCTAAAGATGTTGCAGAGAAGAGTCTTTACAGTTAAGCAATATACTTCTGGAAACAATCAGCACATGGTTAGCATTGAGTTTGCCTATAACAATAGCTCTAATGGTGTTTTGCTAGGGGACCTCAAATTGCTGAATTATTTAAAGCCAGATTTCTAAAACTATGACTCAGTTTCTAAGCTAAAAAGAAAACCAACTATCAGAGCTGATGTCTCTCTCCCATATTCTTCAAACTTAAGTGTGGCCTTAAATTTCTTATGGCAGCTTATGACTTAATTTAGAACAACCTCTGGATAGCTACACACAAAGGCACAGGAGCCAGGTATTCCCATATGGAGAACTGCTGCAGCACGGAAAACTGTTACTATTCTTACTTAAATTTCATTTTTGTCTTTTTTTTCTTTCCTTTTGTATCCCCCCAGATGTTTCCAGAACATACAAGTTAAGCTATATTTACTGCTATATATCAAGCTATATTAATGCCAGGAGAAATTCAGGTTGGTACTCACAGAAACTTTGCAAATACGTGTGTCCGTACAGACAGATTAAATGCACCAAAGTTAGTGAATGAGGAAGTATAAAGTATTCTTTAGACAATGAGCAAGAAGGTGCCAAGCACCTCTCCGTAAGAAAAAATGAGTACAGGACTTTAAGAGGAAGTTTATGCCATCTGTACACAGCCCTATTCAGTCATTGAGGAAGACAAGGTCTAATAAAATGTTTGCAATATTTTATTAATCATAAGTTTTACATGGGATTTTTCCAAATAAACTCAAGAAAAATTCTGGATCAAAAAATTCTTTTGATGTGAGAGTAGTTCATGATGGGCTGTATGTACAAGATCTTTTATTTGCAAAGCAGAGTGAAGTAAAATTAAACATTAAACAGTGTCAAAGAGATAACTAAGTGTCATGGATGTCTAAAACATCAACAATTAATAGAGCAATAAAATCACACCTACCCACAAAGCAGAAACATCTGCTGCATTTGAAAATTGTCAGACACTAATTGTGGTCTCAGACTTTCTCTCCCTGATGATATAGTAGCTAATTTATAACTTTTTTATTATTAATTCCTCTTGATAGAAAACAAGGTTCATAGAGTATTTGCAAATATTAACGAGAGTGTCATGTTATCCAACAGTTTACTTTACAATAATGTTCACTTCCTTTACAGTACCACTCATCAACATCTGTAGATCTCAAAACAGCTAAAAAATGAGACAAATGTTACCGTAGTTTTAAAAAAACTAGGGAAAAGAGGTGTGGCATATTAGCAGCTACCTCATAACGGGAAGGTACAACTGTCGTTATCTGAATTCTGACTGCTAGAAAACGCCATGAAATAAAACATAATCAACTGACTGAACAAATCAAAACTGTGACAGAAAAGCTTCTTTTAGTTGATAAAGAAATTTTCTGCATTAAACCTTAACTCACCTGACTTAAAGATCACCCCTTGTGCCGAAGTATCTGCTCATGTATTTTATGGAATCTCCAGAAGGCCATTAGCATGTGAGATTATTAACACACACTAATAAAAAATAAATGACATTACAGTTTTAAAATGACATCTGGCTGATAAAACTGTAGAACTTTTGCTGTCAGACAAAGAAAATGGGTGGGTTTTTTAAAAAAAATAAGTTCAGGCGAACTTTACCTGTCATATCAGATTTTAGATATCTGATTTGGTAAAAGTCCTTGTTTTGTTCAACAAATTAGATCAGAGCTTCCAACACCCACTTCTCAGACAAAGTTCCTTTTCATTAAGCCTGCTCCATTGTATTGCCACCTACATAAAATGTATTTGGAGAGGTTAATACAAGTCTGCATGCCTGCTGGCAAATACATACACTGTATGAAATATTGTTTTATGTTTCATTATGTTTTTCAGAAGTCCAATAACATATCTTTAATCTATTTTTTTCTATTTTGTTTCCCTCAAAATTTAGAAGTGCATACTTTTTTTGAGAAAAGAGATGGTAGCAAACTGACTAGTAGACTATGTTTAATATGTGAAATTGCATAGAATGGTTTGAGTTGGAAGAGACCTTAAATATCACCTAGTTCCAACACCTCTGCCATGGGCAAGTATACATCCCACTAGACCAGGTTGCTCAAAGCCCCATCCAGCTTGCCTTGAACACTTCCAGGGAGGGGGCATCCACAGCTTCTCTTGACAATCTATTCCAGTGTCTTATCACCCTCACAGAAAAGAACTTCCTCCTAATATCTAACCTAAACCTGCTCTTCCATACATTACTTTACCTTTTCTTAATCTTGGAAAATTAGATAGTGATCTAAACATGTAGCCATTCCTAAAAGTCATTATAAAATGTGCTATACCCATAATCTGTACTTCATGAAAGAGTACACATTATTATCTTTTTGTATTACTATATTTTCCTTTAATCTTGAAGAATGAGTAGAGTAGCTGGTTGGATTCATCTGCCTAACAGCACAAATGGGAAGCAGTCCTCGTTTCATATCTCTTTTGATATTGAGTGCTATCTTAAGGCAAAGAAAAGAAATCTTTGATATGCCATCCACTCTTCAGAAACCTTCTGCCTGCTCATGCATCACTCACAGGAACTCTATCAAGCCCTCCAGGCAAGGACTGCTAATTTTTCTTGCTATTTTCTCTCTCTAAATGATTTGCAATATAAATAAACCCTATGGTTAGGGAGAGAGAAGAATATAAGGAGGGGAAAAAGGCATTTGAAATTTGTATGTGATTTTGTCTTTGCAGCAAAGATTATGGAGTAGGAGCTGGAAAGAAATCCACGAGACAAAGACAAATCTCCCCACCTGTATTCACAGGTTTGTGAAGCTCGTCATTCACAATATTAGTGACTTCTTTTAACCATAGTTTAAATGCCTTGTAATTAATACTTAGGTTGTGTAATGGCCAAGATAATATATAGTAGAAGGGATCATTTTGATTGTTCTGGCATTCGTCTTCTCTGTAGATGGGACCAAAATGGGCCGTTTGCAAATTTTTGAGACAGTGTTGTGAACTCTTGTTCATGACATCACATGTAGTGGAATTTCACATACAGGGAAATGCAAACACTCGAATTATTTCACTGTTGATGGCATTGAGATTGAGTTCTGATAAAGCTCTGTTAAGCAGAAGCATAACCTCACTCAGTAGTGCTACTACTGAGTAAGGTCTGATTATAGATGGATTTGCTGTCTAGGTATTGGTTTCCTCATAAACCCTCCTTTTATTTTTTTATCTGTTTGCTAAGGAAATTGAAAAAAAAAAGAAATTAAATAGTTCTTCTCCTCTTAGTAGTTCCCATTTTCTCCTAAATGCCTGCATAGATACTTTTTATTTCCTTGAAATATCTTGTATTTAATATGGAGTGGATGTAATAGGCAAGGTGTATGCAATTATGGGTCAGGACATGGGAGCAAAGAAATGTGAAGTTAAAACTATTTCAGGGTGGTGAATTTTGTGGAGTTAGAGAAGAGAAACATCAGCATTTATCCATATGAATGATGTAGGATCATGGTATAACTCAGATTTGAAGGCACCTAAGAAGGTCTCTAATCAAGTCTCCTGTTCAAAGAAGGGTCCCCTATACAAGGATGCTCAAAGCTTTGTCTGAGATCACACAACTCTAAGCAACAGTTTCAGTGTTTAATTGTCCCTATGGTAAATACTATTTCCCTTATATCTCATTAGATCCTCCTCATTAAATTTAGGACTGTTATTCCTTTTCTCCTGGAACTTAGTACAGAGGCTGGCTTTACCTTTTCAATAACCTTCTTTATTCTACCTGAGGGTTGCTGTTAGATTCTCTCTAGCCCTGTCTTCTTGAGGTTAAACAAGCCCAAAACCTTGGGCACAAATACGTTGGTGCTAAAGGCTGATGTTTCTGGTAAAGGATTTTCTCCTAATTATGAATGCTGCGTAGATTCAGAACATTTCTTCTGTGAAGAATTCCATCATTCAGAAAAAGCAATAAGGAAGTAGTTAAGCTGAATACATGGGTAAAGGATTCATCACCCAGATTATGTCTACTAATGCGTACTAATAGCCCTTGTTGCCTCTAACCAGCTTCAGTGGGGACCTCCACCCACACACCCTGCACAATGGTCCCAGAAGCCCCGTCTCATTTCTGCCAATTTCTCCCAGGAGTGTGATATAGGTATGCACATTTTCAAATTCCTCACAATCACGCCCATGCCTGGCCATGGACCCAACTGATCTGGGCTCTGACTTGCGGATTGACTTCATGGCGTGATTCTGAACCTGCCCAAACAGCAGGAACTTGCCTGCATTCTTGGTTGGAGCTGGTAACATCTCCAAATCTGTCCTGTGCTCTTACTGGGGGGTGGAATGGGCCCTCGTCAGTGAAATCCGTGCCCTGCCTGCCCTTAGTGCACCCTGACATAAATAAAGTAACCTGTCTTGCATTCAGAGAATCATATAATCATTTCAGTTGGAAAAGACCTTTAAGATGATTGAATCCAACTGTTAATCTTCAATGTCCCATCCACCACTAAACCATGTCCCTGAACATCACATTTACCTGTCTTTCACATAGCTCCAGGGATGGTGACTCCACTTCCCTGGGAAGCCTGTTCCAATGTTTGAGAGCCCTTTCCGTGAAGAATCTAAACCTACTCTGGTGCAACTTAAGTTCATATCTTCTTGTCCTATCTCTTTTTTCTTGGGAGAATAAACTGACCCCTACTTCATTCCAATTTCCTTTCATGTAGTTGTCTCCCCTCAGCCTCCTCTCTTCCTGGCTAAACAACCACAGTTCCATCAGCTGTTCTTCATAGGACTTGTTCTCTAGACCCTTCACCAACTTCATTGCCATTCTCTGGACATGCTCCAGAACCTCAGTATCTTTCTTGGAATGAAGGGCCTCAAACTGAGCACTGGATTTAAGGTGCAGCCTTATCATTTCCCTGGTCATGCTGGCCACACAATTTCTGATATAGGTCAGAATGGGAGACATTCAAGGTCAGGCTTGATGTGACTTTGAGCAACTTGCTCTAGTTGAAGATGTTACTGCTTACTACAGGGGAGTTGGACTAGATGCTCTTTAAAGATCCTTTCCAACCCAATGCATTCTATGATTGTATGATTGTATGATTCTAGGATCCTATGATCCTATGACCCTATGCCATTGGCCTTCTTGGCCAGCTGGACACATTGCTGGCTCATGTTCAGAGGACTATTGATTAACACTCTCAGATCCTTTTCTCTCAGACAGCTTTCCAGCCATTCCTTGCCAAGCTTGTGATATTGCCTGGTGTTGTTGTGACTGAAGTACAGAATCTGGCACTTGATCTCATAGTTGGCCTCAATCCATTGATCCAGCCTGTTCAGATCCTTCTGTAGAGCCTCCCCACCCTCAATCAGATCAAGATCAATACTCCTGCCCAGCTTGGTGTCATCTGCAAACGTACTGAGAGTGTACTTGATGTCCTTGTCCAGATTATTGATAAAGATATTAATTTCGTTGATGGATATTCATCTAGATGGAAGTAAAAGCTAGTGTAAAAGGAAGAACAACCAAAAACAGAATTGGAAAAAAATAATTATAGTTCAATAAAGCTGAATCACTTGTTTGATCCATTCTTGGAGGCCAGTAGAAGTTTACCCGTTTTCTCTGATGAAAGAATTTCCCATAGAGGTGACTGTAACAGCACATGTCCATGCTTTAGGGTGTCTCATGGGACAGCTCGTGGGACAGCTCTTACACTGACTCGGCATGTGTGGGAGTCAATCAAGTGACAAGATGAAATTAGCAATCTGTTGTCTGGGTAACAGTTAAAAGCTGAAATAATGAGATGCTAGGTGTGTGATACTTGACAGGATATTGGCTAAAGAAACTGGCCTGGTATAACTATGTGAGATTTATGGCCAATGAGATTTGTGTGGATCTTTGATTTTAAATCATGAAGCTTAAAAAAAAATAATCAAAATTGTTCAGGGGACTATCTCAAATACATGAGGCATGGGGAAAGTTTGTGTATCAGGCACAAAGTGAAAGCAACACAATTCCTGTTTTCATATCTTTAATGATCCACCATATTAATTATGTCAGAAACTGCATGAAGATTTAGAAAGAGAACTAGATTGTGGAGACGACAACAGCCACAAGTGAGAGGCATGAGGGAGGAACATAAGCAGAAAAATGTAGGTGCTGCAGCACTTAAATTATCTGCTGTTTTGATATAAATACTTCTAACTATTGTGCACAAAAGGAATCCATTAGTTATATTTTTTTCCAAAGAATGCAACTTTCTACTGCTTCAAGAGCATTAACATTGTATTGGTGACTAGTAAAAAGCTCACAGAGGGCCTCCTTTAAATGGAGTGTTATTTATACATACAGCAAGCAAGCATAAGTGGCTTTTGAGTCTTTGGTCTGGTAGAAACAGTAACTATTATCCATTATTCTGACTGGGAACATGAATAGAAGCCATTTCTAGAAACGCTCTCTTTTACTTTCAAATGCAACCAGCAGGAAGGAAATCAACTTTCTGTAGAGGACATGGAGAGTGCTGATTTTAAGCAGCACAAGAAAATGCCAAAGTGGCTTAAAGCAAGAAAGAAGCGACCTTTATTGCCAATGGATTCAGTACATTGAGAATAATGGGGGAGGGCAGACACTTTCTGAGAAAGTGGCATTTTGTTGAAACAGACAAAATTTTAAGCTCTATCAAAGGAGAAATTCAGTAGTGAAGAATGAAAATGGGAAAAAACCCCAACCAAACAAACAAAACTCCAAACCCCACGACTTTTCATGTAACTAATTTCTTTTAGAAATATATCATCCTCAAAGATCTTTTTTGCGATCTTTGCTCCACCAGGCTAGTATAAAGTTGATGAGGATAAATTGTTTGACAGAGGAAAACAGTTCTTTAAGGACCTGCTTAAAAATAGTTTTAATTTATGAGCTAATTAAGATTTATGTTTTTAAATTCTCAAGAGGCCTTTTCAATGTTCAGTGAACACACACTGCTATTTTAGTGTAGATATTCTCCATATGCATGCATAGCAATGCACGTGAAGCTTTGTGTGAAGAAATAAATTCACACGTTATCATGATCACAACCTACACGATGTTCTGCAAGCTAATACACACACAACTAATCCAGTGTCCTCCTTAGTAGCCACTAATGGTCTCTTATGTACTCTTTTCTCTGTTTTTATCTGTTTAATGGCATTGAGATCATACAAAAGGAAACATTACTTAAATCCAGCAGAGAAATCTAACTATGTTGTATCACTAGCATGATCTTTATCAATCACATTTGCAAAAGCCCTCTGAGATTTGCTTGATAACTTATTTTCTAGCATATTCTGCAGACTGACATTGACTAGACAAGATAGCTGTTCCAGTAACTTCTTTTTTTAGAAAACTTTTAGGCTACTCAGCCTGTAATTGCTCAAATCACTCCACCTGATCATTGAAAAATATAAAGAAGGTTGCTTTTTTTTTCAATTCTCCTAAATAAATTAGCATTAGAGTTCCAAATTCTTTAAAAAATTATTGGTTTCTAATAATTTGTAAAGCAGTTCTACAGCATATAGCATTAGTAGATATCTTTTAGCTTTTTTTTTAGCTAATGTTGGAAAGATATTGAATGATTCAACTTGCATGAAATCCTTATCCACCCTCCTGTCAAATATATTAGGAATAAAACACACAATGAAAAAAGTATTTTTTGCCTTCTCATTGTCTTATCCCCCTCAGTTAGTAATGAATGTAGGCCATTGCTAGGATTCATTTTGCTCCTGTTATAGTTAAAAGATGGACATTTTGTTCTTTATCACATGACTCAACATGGACTTTTTCAGAGATATTATTGATATTCTGTATACCTTCCTTATATTGCCTAACTTTTCATATATAATTTGGTGTGATCAACTTCCAACTTTTCCCCCTTTTTCAACATGATTTTGATAATTCCTCCAGGAAGCTTAGCCTTTTCTGTAACTGTTTCATTAGAGCATTTACTAAAGCATTTTTTAGTGCTGGCATTTATATAAATTAATCTGTTAAAAAGAGTAGAACTCTCTTAGAGTGGCATAGCCATATATAAATACATCTTTACTTCAATTCTGACCAAGTGACTCTGTAACAAGGACATCCTACATTGTTTATTTTCACATGTTTCTTGGACGGAGGTGACATTTAGACCAAAGAGAAAAATAACATTTCTACTTCCATTTGCTGCTGTATGAAAGTTTATGAATGGCATTCATTTTGCCAAACAAGAGAGATAAGCAGCAGATCTAAAGATACCAGACTGAGAAGAAACAGTTTCCACTAGGTCATGATTCATCTCACATCAAGGTTGGCATCTAAATGAGGCCAGATGAATTGTGTCTTAATTTGCTTATTTATTCTGCACTGATTGTAGAGTAAGACCAAGATAGGTGACAACACAGTATTTCATGTGAATCTTTCAATTTCTGTATTTTCATCTACTACAAACCAACAGCAGAAAAAAATTAGCCCATTTAAACATCTAAATATTTAGTGTAGATAATCTAATCTCTAGGAGGCTATGATTGATCATGGTAAGATGCACTTTAAATGTGAATGAAATGAGTATGCAGATACATAATACATTGCTTTCATCGTACTCTTCAAAGTCAGTGTTTAAACAAGAACTGTTGGGAGGCTGATTTGTGTAAAGTTGGTAATAAGAAAGTTTGCAATGGGAGGAATGTATTTGCTGCTGGTGCAAGATGGAAGGGTTTTGTTTGAGCCAATGAACAGGTTGATTCTAAAAAAAGAAAACCTCTGGAAAGCTCTAATAGTTTTTGTCCAGTAGTTCTCAGGGAAGGATTAAGCTATAAATTCAATTTAATTTTAATTGCTTTAGGTCCCTAAGGAACCAGTACATAACAAATGGAGTCCCAGAGGTGAAAGTACTGAATTGGTCCTAGCATTATGTTTAAATGAAACACACAAAAACTTGTTAATTAGCTGAGGCAGAAACTGAAATTATTTTGGATTTTATTTAATCTGGGGCAAATCGCTTTGAATGCAACAATTGTCTGATTATACTTTTTTAATACTGTGGAGATTTTTATACTTGTATATGAAAAGGAGCTGAATGATTAGAACAAGGCGTAAATTCTTTATTTCCACCGAAGCAAATATGTTATCATCTGTTTGACCTATGGCACAGCAATTCAGGATGCAGAGCTTAATTGTCTAGAGACATTATACAAAATTCATTCATTAAGCTGGAAATGTTTAATTAACACATGAATCATAAAAAGAACGTACATTGTTAC